>NW_024062861.1:0-132500 GCF_006381635.1 Hibiscus syriacus | reverse complement strand
ACTTTTTTAAAAAAAGAGTTGGGAGTCACCTCCAATTAGTTTAGGTGTGATTGAATCCCAAATAAATTGAGTTTGTGACACAGTTACGTGTGAGAAAAGATTGACACCCTCACAACACCCGTAAAAACGACACTTACATGATCACGAATACTTTTGTTTCGATTCATGTATACAATTGATATATTTTTGAGATTAATACAAAGTTCTTAAATCCTCGTAAATAATCCCATGTTCTCTAACAACTAAGAGAACCGAAATTAAGTTGGAGTACTTCAAAAAGTTGCATGTTAATCTATATAAAAAATTCCAAAAGTAAAGTCTTTAATGAGCAATCTCTCGCATTACCCAACATCTATGAGAATACTGAGAATTGGGCCTCACTAAAAAAGACTCTTCGATTTTCATGGATCAATCTTAAAAATTAGAAACCACAACTCTTTAAAACAATCTCAAATTCTCTAACATCTAAAGAAATTTAAAAATATTTCTCAAAGTCCGAAGAATTCATGATATTGATGCATTTAGTTCATAGAGATCAAATAATATCAAGAGTTTATTTAACTCAAGACAATATACTTCGTAAACTCCTCAAATCTGACTAGGCATTCAGTTCCAAAGATGGTGAACTTTTTATGTGTAATTTCATGAATTTTATATGCATTTTGAGAAAAATATAAATTAATATTAGTAGAGGATGATGAAACAAGTTTATAGAGATCAAGTATTACTTCAAAAGACACCAAAGAACGATAGTTTTTGACGATGTCAAAAAATGAAAAAAATACCAAATTCGATGAAAAAGAGGGAAAGTAAAGAAAAGAGAAAAAAATAACAAGTCAAATAAAAATTTATTTTACTTTCACACCGGCACACATCAACAAAAAACATCACACTATCAAACTATTAAAAAATCAGTGATCCAATGACTAAAAGAATCAATTCAAAAGTTTAGTGTTATAATTAAAACTTTCTTATAATTTAATGACTAAAATTAGACAATACTCAACGTTCAGTGACAAATGGTGTAGTTTACCCAACCAATATTTATTTAGGTTGATGTAGGCCCAAAGTTTACCCAATCCACAATTGCCAATTGGAGCCTAAACCCACCGGAAGAGTGGACGTAGGCCCGTTAAATGCTCTAACCCAGGGATTTTGTATTTCATTTTTGGGTCAAATTCTATGATTAGTATATTACTTTGATCAAATTGTGTAGTTAGGGTAAGCGTTCTATTGAATTGAGTCGAGTAATTTTTTTTTGAGATTTCTAAGTTGATGAGTCTTATTTTTTTTAACTCAAACTTGATTTTAATTTTTTTTGAGTCGAGTTATTCGAGTTAATGTTTTAATTTAATTATAAATATTTATAATATTATTCAATTCCAAATTAAATGATTTTATATAACCATATACAATACATATATATTTCTTGATATATGATGTACATATATCATACATAGTCGAAAGACTCAACTCAAACTTGGAAACCAATCCATTAATTTCTAAAAATTTTGAGTTGTATTTTATAACTCAACTCGAATTTTAAATTTTTTCGAGTCGAGCCCAGTTTATGAAATTATAACTCGAAGTCAATTCGTGTTGAGTTGAAAATATCGATTTTTCGAGTCGAGTTTTACTCACCCCTATGTGCAAGTTTAGTTATCAATTTAAATTTTAAAAAAACTTAATTACCAACTTCACAAATATTAGTACCAAATATTCTATTAAACTTATCTAAAACTACCAATCTTCTTCTCCCTTCCTTTCCTTCCTAAAAGGACCAAATAATGATTTTTTTCAATACAAACCAATAAAAACACCTTAACTTAGAGTGATATAGTCATTCATGGCTCTACTTTTTGCTTAAGGTCTCTACTTTTTGGCAAGTGAGTGCGAAAACAATGAGTAGCCGGACTTGGAGAAGATTATCTAAGGTGAGTGTTACTGCCATGCAGTTGGATTTCCTTGATCCTGGGCTCACTATTTCAAATATATGAGATGATGTTAGACAGAGAAGGGCCAAGGTGGAATGACATAAATTGGTTTGGCATCAGTTTCTCATTATGAAGCATTCGATCATCTCTTGGATGACAATTTTAAATAGATTGCCTACAAAAGACAATGTTGCTTTCTTTTAGAATTAATGTGGGTGCTAGTTGTGTTCTTTGTGGTAGTGAGCTTGAGTCTAGGGATCACATTCTTTTTGGCTGCTCTTTTTCCAAGACAGTTTGATCGAGTTATTTACTTGGTTGTATAGGTTGTGATTTGGTTGTACGAGCTCTTCTGTTATTCTGAATAAATAAGATTCATATTTATCCAAAAAGATATAGTCATTCATGAAAATTACCAAAAAGGGAGCTTTGTTTTTTCACATGCCAAAAGTCACTCAAGTATACATAGTTGGATGATTACTAAAAGATAATAATTTAAAAACAAACCCCCGAAAGTTTAAAGAGTATGACAGCTGAGGGATCTATTTATTTATTTACTTGCTGTTGAACTTGGACCCCGAAGACACTGTCATTACATTGACTACCATAATTAATCACATAATTATCAGGATGAAATCTGCCTTCGAGTGGTAATTCTGTTGATTTCAAGAGGATTTGCCTCATCATTATCATATCTATTTGTATACTTTGATCAATACGTTTGTAAATTTCCCTTCTTTGGGTCACGTTAGAGTTTATTTTCTGCTATTTGGTGATTTTAAGAAATGATTGTAAATTTTTCGTTAAAGTAGATTAATCATAATTATATTGGCCTGTATCTTGAAAAATATAAAATATACAAATAAACATAACTAACAAAAAGATGAATACAACAAACATAAATAAAATATTTATTCATTTATCGCAACTCAAACTCAATCTGTTTGAGATGATAATCAGAACCTATCAAATTAATATAAGAGAATCAACTCGATGATCCAAACCGGGATGACCATGTGATCAGAACCCTACCTATAAATTCGTTATGCGGACCAAGAAATCTCCCCCTTGTAACCTGTACAAAACCAATAGATGTGCATTGATCCGTCGCTTTCAATCCTAGAATGTGGTCAATTGCTTTCTTTCTGCCGCATATAATATGCCAGCTTCATGCTTTGCCTTTATATTTTTTTTTATATATTTTGTTGTGATTAAATGATTCTATAATTAAATTTACTTGTAGTTATCACCAATTATCTAGACTTAGCATGCGTGACACATTGAATATTGAGAGAAAAAAATTAGTGGTTCTGAAGGTGATTTTTTAAAATTATATTTAATCATAAAATAAGTTTTTTATGGCTTGCTAAACAAATTAGTTGAAATTTTATCAAATCATTTGATATCAATAACCAATTGATTTAGTGGGATGAGGTATTAGACTCTTTAAACAAGGTTAAGAGTTCGAAGACTAATGTTTGTGAATGGAACAAACTAGGTTGAGATGATCGTCATTGTCTCTATAATACCTGATTTGGATTAATCGGTTAATAAATCGGATATCGATAATTATTAAAAAAATAAACCATTTGATAAATTAAAATAAAAATTGCAATCATATCTATTAAAGTTTAAAAATATAATTTTCAATTAATCAAAAATTTTATGAAGTAACACTTTCATTAAATTAATATTTCAATCAACCATATCTATGGGGCCAAATTTCTCACCAAAACGGATCTAATGTTCCCAAAAGAGCCTACAATACAACCAAAGGCAACTTTATTAAATCGATAATTCCTTATGGCTCCAAAACAACATATGGGTTTGTTTCTATTATATCTCTAATAATAATTTAACCTTTTTTTAACCCTGAGTTATGAGGGGCCAAAGGAAACATAGCAATTGAACATTTCCTTCATTTTAAAGTAATTTTTTATACATTATTATTTGATATATTGATGATTAAGACATGTCTTATCTTCTACTTCAATGGCTTCTTACACTCTGGTTTATTGAAGAGAATGCTTCTTTTTAGGGTAAACTACACGTCTAGTATCTCAACTATCACTTTTGTTTCGCTTTGGTCATCCAATTACTTTTTTTAAAATCATGCCTAACGTTTAGTTTTGGTTTCATTTTGTCACCTGCGGTTAAATAATTAATGGTGATGTTGAAGTGTCACCAAGAAATCATGCTACATCATCATTGAAAAAAAAATAAAAAAGTACCACGTCAACAACTCTTTAATTTTTTAACGGTAGATGATTAAAATGAAACATTAGGTAGGGTTTAAAAAAAGATTTCCAAAACGGAACAAAAGTTATTGAGGTATTAAACGTGTAGTTTACCCTTCTTTTATATACAAATTTGATTGGGAAAAGGGGAGAAGATTTTGCATGTGTTTCTTGACAGAACCAGCTTAGAATCTGGTTTAAGGCAAGCCAGGTAGACTTCGAGTCTAAGTAACCCAACAAAGAAAAATATGATTTTCTTTTTGTCGAAATTATAATATTCACAGTTAATAATAATGATTAATTTCTTTCCTTATAAGTCTTTTTTTAAAAGAAATAAACGATTGGTTATATAATGTATCCCATTCACTTGGATGAAGTCAAATTATTCTTTTTTTTAAATTGTTCATTCTAGTTTAAATGATAATAAATATCATTATAATGATGTTTTTATTTTTTTTATACTTTTATATAATTTTTAACTAGAAAGATACCACATTAGTATCTCTGTTAATTTTTTTAACGGTGGGCCATCAAAATGAAACAAAAATATAATATTGTGTGATTTAAAAAAAATAGATGGATAACTAAAATAGAATCGTGCAAATAATTGGATGATCAAATACATATTTTACCCTAAAATTTATTATTTGAATTGAATGTTCAAGAAATAAATTAGGCATAATGTCAAAAATGGCCACTAACATTTAACTACATAGTCACTTTAACTCATATTCTTTTTTTTTGAAGCATTTTGACCTCAACTTTTCTTTTTTGGGCAAAAGACCCCTCTATAGAAGAAAATCATTATTTAACAAACGGTTAACGCTCCAAAATAGGCTTTTTTTACCTTGAAATGAAATGGTAAGGGTCAAAATGCTCCAGAAAAAAGAATAAGAGCCAAAGTGACTATTTGATAAAACTTAAGGGGCCTTTTTTTTAATCTAAAATGAAATGTTGAGGTAAAAGCTCCGAAAAAGAAAATAGGGGCCAAAGTGATCGTTATGGAAAATCTTGGGGGCTCGTTTTGGTATTATGCCACTAAATTAAGTATAGATTCTAATCTCCATATTATGTTGATTGTGGAAATAAAATGATTAGATTTTGTTTTGAAAGAATTCCAAATGATTGATGATTGAACCCACGGATGTGACTCGAAGCACCATTTGTAATAATATTTTTGGGACAAAGAAGATGGTGATGGATAGTTGGATTTCCGTTTGGGAAAGATCCATTCTTATTTGATTTACCCACCTTACCTACCCTCCTCTCTCCCAAATGGGAAATTTTCCATTGTTAAAGGATTCATCTCCCCCTATCTTTTTCTTATAACTATCGTATCTAATCTATTGATCGACTATTCAGGATCAAGTACTGCAGAGGTAAGAATGATCCTCCTAACCTAATTTACTTCATTCGCAATCGTCAGAATTCGAATCTCCCTTGTCTTTTAATTTACTTTTGCTTAAACTTTTCTACTAGTCTTGAAACCATTTAAGTTATAAATAATTAGCACTCAACTGTTGTGAGGCAGTTTGGTGGTTAAGAATTTGTTAGACCACCAACTGACTCATGAAGCTACCTTGTATATATAGTGTCTGGTCTCTTTTGAGATATTACAGACTTATTAATGTACGTGTGAGAGTATCGCCTCTCTTTTCTCATCTTCCTCACACGTTTGGTTCAGCCATTGTTTCATAATCATAACATTGCTTACCCCTACTCTTAATGGCAACTAACAACCGCTGGAGGTGGGGTTCTCATTGTATAACGAAATCTAATATTTAGTGTCTATTTTGCAACTTTTGAAAATTTAATGTCCAAATAAACATTTTGAGATAGTTTAGTGACAATTTTATAATTATATCTTTATCATTTATTTATTTATTTTATATATTTTCTGTTAATTTTATTTGACTTAATACCTAAAATCATCCCTATTTTAAATAAAATTTTCACTTTGACCCTTTTTACTATTTTTCAATTTGTTTGACTCTTCAATTTTCAATTTATAATCACTTTTTCTTATTGATGTTTTCTATTTTAAAAAATATTACATGTCTTAATCAGGTCATGTCACGTGTGATAGAATTTTTAAAAAGTCTTTTTACACGTGATAAATTTTGGTTGAGTAATATCATCGTTTAAAAAAAATCTAAAATTAAAATGATAATAGATTAACAGATGAGGTCAAATTGACTAAAAAAAATAAAAAAAGAGGCCAAAATAAAAATTCTAAAAAACTAAAGGGATTAAAGTATGTATTAAACCATTTTATGTTCATTAACTTTACCCATGGAAATGTAACTTGAAGCTCACATTTCTCGGTGTATATTGTTTAGCCAAAAGAAAAAAAAACAAGAAAGTAATTATGGGAACATAAAACTTTTTGGCGCATGAAAACATTGTGATGGTAATAGGAATTTCGTGTAATTATTTTTATGAGTATAAAATTAATTTATCCTTCTGATAATTACTAATAGATCGACTTTTGGATTTCGTCACTTCAATCGTTTTGAGGTGACGTTTGGTTGACATGAATTCCTTGAAATTAGGGGAATTGGAATTTAATTCTATCACTTTCCCATGTTTGATTCAAGTTTTCCAAGGGAATTGAAATATCTCATGGCTTCAACTTTTCATTAAATGAAGGAAAGTGAATTCCTTCCATTCTATGATAGAATTCAATTATATTGTTAGAGGGAATTGAAATTTGACCATATTACCCTCATCAATCTTTTGGTAACTTATTCATATATTGAATAAAAATATTTTTTTATTATTTCGGGTTGGGTCGGGTTTCTAATTCATATATTCGGGTCAGGTCGGGTGAAACTTTATTTTGGTCGGGTAGGGTCGGTTTTTTTAAATGTGATATTCGGGTCAGGTCGAGTTCGGGTTTAGGGTGAAAAATACCCGAACCGAAAATATATATAATTTTACCTTATATATTTAGGAATAATTACAATAATACCCCTATATATATATTTTTCAATTAAGTCACTGTTTTTATTGAATAAAAATATATTTTTTTATTATTTCGGGTCAGGTCGGGTCGGATTTCTAATTCATATATTCGGGTCGGGTCGGGTGAAACTTTATTTTGGTCGGGTCGGGTCTGTTTTTTTTAAAGTGTGATATTCGGGTCGGGTCGAGTCGGGTTCGGGTTTAGGGTGAAAAATACTTGACCCGACCCAAAAAATATATAATTTTACCTTATATATTTATGAATAATTACAATAATACCCCTCTCTATATATTTGTTTTCCAATTAAGTCATTGTTTTTATTGAATAAAAATATTTTTTTTATTTCGGGTCGGGTTTCTAATTCATATATTTGCGTTAAGAGTAATCCCATCAATTTGATCAAAATTCTTTTGCTGCACTTCTGCATCCATTAGAGTAGATGTAGTTCCCTCCAACGTGAAAGGTTCACGACTGACAGTAACCCCAGTGATAAACGGTCTATATTCCAAGGGTAAACCATGCAAGATTGTTACAACTTGTTCGTACTCGGAAATCGGGCTTTCACAATCTACAAGAGCATTGCATACTTCCTTAACTTGGGAGATGAACGCACGCATACTGAGATCTCCTTTTTGGATTGACTTCAATTTGTAGTGCAAGTTCATGATCGTCGTTGTTGATTTGTTGGCAAAGAAACGGTTGACAACACTCCACACCTCTACCGCATTCTCAGCACCAACAAGTTGAGGAAGAAGAGGAAGGCTCACGGTTGACAACACCCCACACCTCTACCGCAGTCTTAGCACCAACAAGTTGAGGAAGAAGAGGAAGGCTAACTGTGGACAACAGCCAAGAAGCTAACGCACTATCTTGAGCAATAAAAGCTTCATGATCTTCATTGTCCACAACCACTCCATCGACACCTGTTATTGTAGGAGACGACGATTGGATGACTCCAGTGAGAAGTTTTTCCAATTTATGACTTCTCATGGTGAGGAGAACTTCTTGTTTCCAGAGAAGAAAATTGTATTCATCAAGCATCACACTTTAATTCTTGTTGGAGAACATTTTAGCTCCGATATTTGGAGTAGAGTCGGTCGAAGCACTTGCTACAGCGGCAGAGTAAGATTCAGACGACGACATCACCTCACACAGCACTAAAAAAATTACAGAAATTATCAAACGAACAGTAAGCACACCAAGATCACAAGAGACTGATACCATGTTAAACTTTTGATTAATGGAAAATCTCTATTTTATTCATTTATAATGAAACGTATATATAGCTTATAAAGGCATTAGAAAACTCCATAACCTCTTGCAACAGCATTGACAGTTGGCATAACCAAATCGGTAACCACTTGTAACAATCTGAGTGGTTAACCCTCAACATTACCTACTGTCCTCTTGTTCCCTTTGATATATACGGGACTAAATTACTTTACTTATTTTAAGAAGACTTAGGGCTGTTTGATAAAATAAAATGATTAAGCGCTGAATGATTTAATGATCTGAATGATTCAATTGTTCTGTATGAATTGACTCTGAATGTGACATGATGTTTGATAATGGTTCTGAATGTACAATCTGAATTATGAATATTTTCATTTTTACCTTCATAATGATTTATTATATTATAAGATATGATTGTTTAATAAGACAACATGTCAAAAAATAGGTATTATGGTAAAATACCGGGTGCTTAATGATTCAGAATGTACTTTAATGCTGAATCATTCAGCAGTGTTTTGTTGTTTCATTCAGTATAGTCTCCATTCAAAGGTGAGAATCAAACACGCTAAATGATGAACGGTTCAACATTCAGTGCTGAACGGTTCATCATTTATCGCTGAATGGTTCCATTTAACAGTAAACAAATGGCCCCTTAATTTGATAATGAAAAAAAACCTCTTATATTTTTTACCCATAAATTTTAGGCATAATGCTAGAAATAGCCTCCAATGTTTTATTTTGGGGCAAAAAATTCTCTCTATAAATGAAAATCAATAGTTAACACACGATTAACGTTTCAAAATATATATTTTTAACCTAAAATGAATAAAAAATGGCTAAAATACCCTAGAAAAAAAGATAAGGGATCACGTGATTATTCTATTAAATATTAGAGGTTTTTTTACTTAAAATAAAACGTTATGAGCCAAAATATTTCAAAAAATAAAATAGAAATATTTCATAAAATAAAATAAAATAGAGGACAAAATATTATTTTGATAAACATTAAAAAATCTAATTTTAATATTACAGCTACAATTTATTTCACAAAATTAATGCTAGATCAACGACTTTCTGTCACAAGATCTAGTTCACAACTGAATTGAAGTAAAGCGTACCAAAAGAAAAGTTAATTGAAATAAATACATGAAGTAGCAAACAAACAACATACTAAAGGAAAAAAGTTATTGTTAAATAAATAAATAAATAAATAAATTTAAAATTACGATACTATAAATATCCTAATTTGAATTGAAAATATTTTTATAAAATAATATTTAAATTAAATTAATAATTAATTCATAATATCAACGATTAATTAAAAAATCCTCAATACACGAGAGAGGAAAAGAGGCTGCCATTGACACATGCAAATTGTCAGTGAATGAAAGAGGTTTCTCTGCTTTTACTTTCTACTTTTTCATTGAAATTCAGATGAGCAGAAAATGGAACAGAATTCAACAGTGATATATATATATATATTATGAATATAAATTAATATTTATTTAAAGATTAATAATCATTTAATAATTAATGCTCATATATATATATATATATATATATGATGTTTGAATTCTAAACGATAGAGATAACAATAGTTTTTTAATTAATGAGGTCGTTTGGTTTGTGCTAATTTATTTATATATATTTTTGATAAGTCTTAATGAATATAAGGTAATATTTATTCAAATACTTTAAATTGTATATCAATGAATGCTCATATTATATATGACATGCTGAAACCCGAAATAATATTTTTTAATACTATTATCAGTAATGTTTTTTAAGTAGAAGGATTGGCCTCTAACAATTTGACAAACCTTTATCACCTTTTACCAAGTGAAATTTGTCTTAGCTATGAGATTTTATATATTTATATTAATCATACAAATTAGTCTAAATTGAAAATTAGATTATATTTTAATTTATATTTTAATCTAAATATAAAATTATATTTTATATTTTAATTCGTCCAAATGAGGAACAATGTCAACTGTCATCCTAAAGTGCTGATGCTTTTAACTTGGATTAAATAATAATATTATAAAAGTAGGAGATGAAATTGTGAAATTAATGTGTATGGACTAAATATTAAATTTAAGCATAGTTTAGGGAGCAAAACTAAAATTGAACCAAAACAAAATATTAATTTGATTTAACTGAAATAAATGCTTTTGGTTTGACCAATAGTGAACACATGCATTATGAACCATTGTTATTCAGTTTCTCTCTTTATATATACACTCACTCAAGCAGTCCTTTTATGCTGCTTTGCCCTTTACTTTTCCCTTCTATTCAGCTGAGTTGAGTTCACGAACTCATAAACTCAGAAACGACATTTTCAGGTTTTCTAGACCTTAAAAAGGGTAAAGAAATATCGAGAGAAAGAGAAAGAAAAAAGGGTCTTTACTCTTTAGATCCATCGTTTCTTCTTTCGCTCTCAGATCTCCTTCGTCTTCAACTCAGCTTAACTCAAGCTCTTTCCTTCCTTTTTCTTTTGATTCAACAACTTGGGTCAGCTTTGGTTTTTAAATGGCTGAAGCAACGGAAACAAAGGCAGTCCCAGAAGCTGAAAAGAAGAAAGAACAAATCTTGCCGTTTTACCAACTTTTCACTTTTGCTGACAAATATGATTATTTGTTGATGATCACTGGTAGCTTGGGAGCTGTCATCCATGGTTCTTCAATGCCTGTTTTCTTCTTGTTGTTTGGTGAAATGGTTAATGGATTTGGCAAAAACCAATCTGATTTGCCCAAAATGACTCATGAAGTTGCCAAGGTTTAACTTTCTCTTTTCTGCTTTGTTTCACCAAGATATCAACTTTTCTTTTATAGATCTAAGATGTATTGTTTTTTGTTTTGTTAATGCAGTATGGACTCTATTTTTTGTATCTTGGTCTCATTGTCTGCCTATCATCTTATGCAGGTATATAATTTTTCTTCCTTATTGTTCTTTTGAACCCTTTTTGTTTTAAATGTATGCAATCTTTGAAAGGAATGGTTAAGGCAAGCATTACAGGTGTTGAATATAATCTACGGGGTCAGAACACATGAGCGACTCGTGTAAACGGACCGCTGGGTGCGTGCCCACATGGTTCTAAAAGGCTGTCTCTCTTTGTCCTTTTTTTTTAATAATCAACATTATCTTTTAACTATACTCCCATCTCTTTCGTTGTCAAAATACATTTGGTTATTACTGTCATGGATTGCTGTTAACTTTATCTGTTAAAAAAAGGGTTAATTTTTTTACTGGTTTCCAGAGATTGCGTGTTGGATGTACACTGGGGAAAGGCAAGTAAGCACATTGAGGAAGAAGTATCTGGAAGCTGTTTTGAAGCAAGATGTTGGCTTCTTTGACACTGATGCAAGAACTGGGGATATTGTTTTTAGTGTCTCGACTGATACTCTACTTGTTCAAGATGCAATCAGTGAGAAGGTTGCTTTATCTTTTCCTTTTTAGTTATATATATATATATATATATATATATATTTGGATTTCTGGGTATGATCTGATGCATAAATGTTGTTTCTTTTAGGTTGGGAACTTTATACATTATCTGTCAACTTTCCTGGCTGGTTTGGTGGTTGGTTTTGTATCAGCATGGAAGTTGGCCCTACTGAGTGTGGCAGTGATCCCTGGAATCGCCTTTGCCGGTGGCTTATATGCGTATACACTGACCGGTCTCACTTCGAAAAGCCGGGAATCCTATGCAAATGCCGGCATTATTGCCGAGCAGGTGAGCACTTTTGGCCTTTGAAAGCATCATAAACTTCTATTTATAACGAATTGACATATAATGTATGCTGGTTTATGAACTCTGTCTACATGTTATTGTGTTAATGAAGTCTTGTTAGGCCATCTTCAAGTCTTCAACATTCGAGGAAGTCGCTTTTCATCGAACTTGATTATCACATAATTAACGTTTTATCTAAGACTTTAATCACATGGACAGGCCATTGCACAAGTTCGTACGGTTTACTCATATGTTGGTGAGAGCAAGGCCCTTAATTCCTACTCGGATGCGATACAAAACACGCTAAAACTTGGATACAAGGCTGGAATGGCGAAGGGTTTGGGGCTCGGGTGTACGTATGGAATAGCTTGTATGTCTTGGGCACTTGTTTTTTGGTATGCTGGTGTTTTTATCCGGAATGGACAGACCGATGGAGGCAAGGCGTTTACTGCAATTTTCTCAGCCATTGTTGGTGGCATGTAAGATCTTAAGCTCATGTTATCTTATCTCCCGTGGTTAAAGGTGAAACAAGCTTTGCCAGGGATGATATTGTTTAAATTTTTTACCATTGCAGGAGTTTGGGTCAGTCATTTTCGAATCTCGGGGCATTTAGTAAAGGAAAAGCAGCTGGTTACAAACTGATGGAGATTATCAATCAAAAGCCCTCCATAATCCAAGACCATTCGGATGCGGAAGTACTGCCCGAGGTTAATGGCAATATAGAATTCAAGGATGTCACTTTCAGCTACCCATCAAGACCGGATGTTATCATCTTTAGCAATTTCTCGATCTTCTTTCCAGCAGGAAAGACGGTTGCCGTTGTTGGGGGTAGTGGTTCCGGGAAGAGTACTGTTGTCTCTCTGATTGAGAGGTTCTATGATCCTAACCAGGGTAATTAAGAGAACCTTTTCGTGTTTGAAGAATGGTAATGTTTGCCCCTCGTATTATATAGCTGATGTGTATGTTTGTTTGGCTAAGCAGGACAGGTTTTGTTGGATGATGTCGACATAAAGACACTGCAACTGAAATGGTTACGCGACCAGATCGGATTGGTGAATCAAGAACCTGCTCTCTTTGCAACGACGATCCTCGAGAACATACTATATGGAAAACCCGATGCAATGATGGATGAAGTGGAAGCTGCTGCTTGTGCTGCAAATGCTCACAGCTTTATTACTCTACTTCCAAATGGTTATAACACTCAGGTTGGTCTCTTTGAGTTTAATATTCTAGTTCAAATTTCAACTCGTGGCTCCATGACAATTTGTGTTGCAATCTGTTTTGTGTGCCTTAATGCGAATTCAGGTGGGAGAGCGAGGAATCCAACTCTCGGGTGGCCAAAAACAGAGAATAGCAATTGCTAGAGCCATGTTGAAGAACCCTAAGATCTTGCTCCTTGATGAAGCAACAAGCGCACTCGATACTGGCTCTGAGAGTATTGTTCAGGAAGCTCTTGATCGACTCATGGTTGGGAGAACAACTGTGGTTGTTGCACATCGACTTTCCACCATAAGGAACGTGGATTCAATAGCTGTTATACAACAAGGGCAAGTTGTCGAGACGGGAACACATGAAGAATTGATTGCAAAGGCAGGGGCGTATGCTTCATTAATCAGATTCCAAGAAATGGTGGGAAACAGAGATTTTGCTAACCCGTCAACTCATCGTTCACGTTCATCACGTCTAAGTCATTCACTGTCAACTAAGTCTTTAAGCCTCCGGTCCGGTAGTTTGCGGAACTTGAGCTATTCTTACAGTACTGGTGCTGATGGCAGGATAGAGATGATCTCAAATGCTGAAACGGAACGCAAAAACCCTGCACCGCATGGCTATTTCTGCCGGCTTCTCAAGCTAAATGCTCCCGAGTGGCCCTATTCAATCATGGGAGCTGTTGGTTCAGTGCTTTCCGGTTTTATCGGACCAACTTTTGCCATCGTGATGAGCAATATGATTGAGGTCTTCTACTATACAAATCCTACCTCTATGGAAAGAAAGACTAAAGAATACGTTTTCATCTACATCGGAGCCGGTCTATATGCTGTCGTTGCATATTTGATTCAGCATTATTTCTTCAGTATTATGGGAGAAAACCTCACAACAAGAGTTAGGCGGATGATGCTCGGAGGTACTAATTTGCAGCTAGAAATTACCTTTCATTTGCATAACATTTTAAAAGTATGCTTGTTAATTTTATGGTGTTTTTCTTCTCAATTCAGCAATTCTAAGGAATGAAGTAGGATGGTTCGATGAGGAAGAACACAATTCGAGCCTTCTTGCAGCGAAATTGGCAACTGATGCAGCAGATGTTAAATCCGCCATAGCCGAGAGGATCTCGGTGATACTGCAAAACATGACATCACTTCTCACCTCTTTCATCGTCGCCTTCATAGTGGAATGGAGGGTCTCTCTTCTCATCCTAGGCACCTTCCCTCTTCTAGTCCTTGCGAACTTCGCTCAGGTAATCTCTTCACACAATGATTCCACCATTTTTGTCAACTAATTCAATCCATTTTCCTCAAAAAGCTTGAATCTTTCTCATCTCTGGAATCTAACACTTTAACTTCTCATTAAACGACAACATAAGAAAATCCATGGCCCATCTCCACTTCTCTGCACGTGCTTCCTCCAAGTTTGCTGCACACATATTTATATATCTATTATTACATTACCACTATGAATAATCAGTGAGCAATAAAATAATAAAGATTCCATCTTCTGAGAAAGTGTTCTTCCCATAAGTCAACATTTTCAACTTGTTTAATCTGCAACGACGCTGTAGATTACAGTGCAAATTAGTTTTATTTCAGATTTTAGAAAAACCAACTTATTAAAAGGGAAAAACAACTTCTTGGAACCCGAGCGTTGTTGTGTAGCAGATGCCAACAAATATATATGAAAGTTTCAAGAGATTCTTTCCCCGTGATCATATAATTCATCATCTTTTGAGGTCCTTTTTCTCTGTTGTTTTGTTTTTATTTCCCTAGAGTGTCAGGTTTCGACAGTAAAACAGTGTTATGGCAGTGACAAACAGTGAGAAAGTTACCATGTAAAGGACTAGGTAGTAAAATGTATCGGAAATGGATATTTTATGGAAAATGAATAACAGTTAATAACTGATTGCTTTCTGAAATGTCTTGGATTCCTTGGCAATTTGAAGTATATACTGCTTCTCGACGGTTGATTCCGTGGTTATTTTGCACTGCAGCAACTTTCTCTCAAGGGGTTTGCCGGTGACACTGCAAAGGCGCACGCAAAGACGAGCATGATTGCAGGTGAAGGTGTAAGCAATATCCGAACAGTTGCGGCCTTCAATGCGCAAAACAAGATCCTTTCTCTATTTTGCCATGAACTCCGAGTTCCGCAGATGCGAAGTCTTCGTCACAGCCAAACTTCGGGCTTCCTTTTTGGCCTGTCTCAACTTGCTCTTTATGCTTCCGAAGCGCTTATACTTTGGTATGGTGCTCACCTGGTCAACGAAGGGGTCTCGACATTCTCTAAGGTGATCAAGGTTTTCGTGGTATTAGTGGTCACTGCGAATTCCGTGGCAGAAACGGTTAGTCTTGCTCCTGAGATTGTTAGGGGTGGTGAAGCTGTTGGTTCGGTGTTCTTGATTTTAGATCGTTCAACCAAGATTGACCCCGATGATCCAGAGGCGGAGCCGGTTGAAACAATTCGTGGAGAAATTGAACTCAGGCATGTTGATTTTACATATCCTTCACGACCTGATGTCAGCGTGTTCAAAGACCTTAACCTTCGAATCCGTGCCAGCCAAAGCCAAGCACTTGTTGGGGCCAGTGGCTCCGGAAAAAGTTCAGTCATTGCATTGATTGAACGATTCTATGATCCTACAGCTGGAAAGGTTATGATTGACGGAAAAGATATCCGGAGATTGAACTTGAAATCTCTCAGGCTTAAAATTGGATTGGTGCAACAAGAGCCGGTCCTCTTTGCTGCCAGCATTTTCGATAATATTGCTTATGGCAAAGAAGGAGCAACCGAAGCTGAAGTAACCGAAGCAGCACGCGCAGCTAATGTGCACGGTTTTGTTAGTGCATTGCCTGATGGATACAAAACACCAGTTGGCGAGAGAGGGGTTCAGCTCTCCGGAGGTCAGAAACAAAGAATCGCGATCGCAAGGGCCGTGCTTAAGGACCCAACAATACTACTACTTGACGAGGCCACAAGTGCACTCGATGCGGAGTCCGAGTGTGTGCTACAAGAAGCACTCGAAAGGCTAATGAGGGGCCGCACCACGGTGCTCGTGGCTCACCGTCTCTCTACAATTAGAAATGTCGACAGTATCGCAGTAGTGCAAGATGGACGAATCGTGGAACAAGGCAGCCACTCTGACTTGATTAGCCGACCCGAAGGAGCCTATTCGAGGCTATTGCAACTGCAACATCATCACATATGAAAATGTTACCCATTGTTAAAAAAAAAAAAAGTTGAAACAACATGGCCTTGTTGGGGGTGGTCATTAAGTTTGGGACCCATTAACCTTTTTGTGTGTTCCATATTTCTGTGTTTGAAATGATGATAGTTGTAGATAGTGTGGGAGACTGTATCTTGTGCCTCATTTTCCAATGCTAAATTATTCATATCAATGCCTTTCCACTTCAAAATGTAGGGTGAGTAAACTACCTTTTTCATCACTCAACTTAGACCCTATTTTTATTTTGGTCACTCAATTTTAAAATTTCTAATTTCATCACTACACTTTTGAATTACTTTTATTTTGATATGGATTTTTTTCCTGGTGCGAAAGTCGCTTGTTGTCCATCTATTTTTTTTCCATTTCATCATCTTCTCAACAAACAAGAATCATTTAGAGTTGTATCCTCATGTTGTTTGACCACTTCAAACACCCACCAACTCGTTTCATTGTCTCTAACCACTATATCAATTTAGATTTTTCTAAAATCTCTCTAAAATTCTCGAATTTCAATCCAAAACTCAAAAGGCAAATGACTCCGATCTATAATCTACACCTTCTAATCAACGTGAAATCATGATATATTGTTCGTCTCTTCCTTCTCCACCTTCCTACAGTTCGGCCCATACTTTTTTTTGGAAATAAAATTAAAGCAGTGGGGTAGGTTGTTGAATGATTATGGAATTCACTAAAAGTTGCATTTTCATGTACTTGAATCTGTCATGCAACTTTTACAGTTCAATAATGCCTGGCAAAGGACATGTTGTTTTCAGTTCTGAGTCTGAATCTGATGGAAAAAGAAAATTCAACCCCATGGAAAATGGTGGGGTCTTAGATTTTGATGCAGCCACAGATGATGATGCATCACTCTCAACATGTCTTATGGCCATCATACACATGCCCTGCAATCTTTTTTTCCACTATATATTGCTATCTCAAGCAACATTGTGTTAATCACTCACAATCCAATGCAGTGTATAGATTTTTGAGAGGCCCTGATTGCATTTTTGGAATGAAAATTTATATTCGAACTTTAAAAATAATATTATTAGAAGGAATAACCATCAATTTCAAAAATAAAAAAGAGTATCTGTGGATCATGAAACAGGTGAAGTAATGTAGTCTACAAATGTTGACAACTGGTAGGGGTCATTGTCTGAAATATTGAGTTAAATCCCATCAGTTCAATGTATTTTTCATTGAGGTCTCTGTATCATTTTGTTTTGTTATGGCCAATATTAATGGAGTTCTTCCCTATTAGGAATTGATTCTCAAGTTGGCAGATGTGGGACTTCTCTGTCAAAACCTTGACTCATCAGATTTTGTTGGTCAAATTATAGTTTTGGTCCTTCTACTATGCTAAGATTTGCGATTTCTTGAGATTGTTATCAGTAAGTTGAACATTCAAAGCCCAAAGATTTCATCATTAATGACTCCAAATCAGGCTCCAGTCTTAAAGCATGAAGTCCAACGGAATGATTCCAGCTTCACTCTTTGCTCACTAATTATTACAATCATTTTTTGGACACTTTATTCAATTATTACAATGGTATCTAATTGTAATTATAAATAATAAGTTTAATAAAATATGTTTTTTTTTTAATTTGAGAAAAATCTAATAGGAATTATGTTATTTTTTTACAAGATAGAAACAATTAATTTTATTAAAAATATAAAATATTTAAATTATAATGAAAGTTAACACAAGAAAATAGTCTCTTAAGATCTCATAAGGACTATATAAGGAAAATGTTAAAAATCTAATAAACTCGAATAAAAGATAGATACAAACATATATGATTGCATTAGAAAACGAACTACAAAAGGGGATCAGGCTATTGAAAGATCACTGACAAACCACAAATCAGAATCGAGCGACATTGGAAAACTATCAATGAACGTAAATCGTGTATCCAAATATAATCTAAGGGTCCAAATCAAGAAATATCAGTATGATAACAAATTAACACCATCTTGATCAACTGTGGTGATATCAAATCCAAACATGACAAAAAGGATAAATGAAAATAATGGGAAACGACCAAAAATATTCCAAAAGGTAGAAAAAATGTACCATAATATCATAAAGAAAAAGTTATTAAAAATTTAAAATGAGAAAAAATAAATAAAGATATAACATAATTAAATAAAGAAAAAATATTAAATACCGACTATCGGTAAAAATTAATAAATATCAACTATCAACGACCAACCCTAATAATTTTTGAATTATTAGTGACTAACACTAATAAATGCCAACGATTACAAAAATGAAAAAGAAAAAAAAGACCAACGGCTGATACTTCTTACCATTTATGATTTTGAATTATGTTATTCTTTTAATATTTTTTTATATTAATCATCAACATTCAATGTATTAATCGACTATTTTAGATTGAGTATTGTATAAGTGAGAACGATTATCTTAACCCAATTTTAATTCTAAGAAATAATATTTATATTTTAATTAGTAATTTATTATATTTTCAATGTAAAAACAATTCACGTTATATAACAATTTGTTTTCTTCTTCCCAAAGCTCGAAGATCATCATGAATCATCTTGAAGGTTGCTGAAAAGAGTGAAGTCCACAAGGGAGATGAGTAGTCAAATTCACCATGGAATCAGCTGCAACATTTCCTTTCTTAGAATTATGATCAAATAACTAAATTTGAACGGCCTTGAATTACAGACACAACTTATTCACTGTTGGCACAAACTCAACGATCTCGATAGTAAATGAATTGCTATTATTTTTTGAGTTCTAGAGTTAAGAATTATACATATACTACATTATATTTGCCCCATATTAATAAATAAAAATTTATTTACTGTTAAATTTATTTATCATTTTTTATAATTATATATAAATTAAATTAAGCTTTTAACTTAATTAAATTAAATTAATCAATGATCAATCATTAAATTAAGCTTTTAACCTAATTGAATATTTCAAAGGTTTATATTTGTGTATAGAAATATGGTTATATACAAATATAAAATTTTAAAATTATTAATTAATTTAAAAAACACAATTCAATAATTATATATATAATTATAGAAATAAGATGTGCTAAAAAATTATTAAATTTAATTTTAAAATTTTTAAATAGTGTATCAAACATAATTTAACCTAGATATATTTTTGTCGATTACATAATAATTATTTAACTTAATGCAGTTGTTAATTGCTACTATGGGTCTCAATTCTCAGATTTTAACCCCTCCAAACCTAATTCATATTTTCTTTAAAAAAATATTGCATCAACTATAATTTAAGTTAAATATAATTTCTCTCAACCATGAAACAAACATCTAACTTGGTTCTTCAACTTTTGGGGTTAAGGATGATAATTTTCTTGTACTTGTGGCTTAGAGTTGGAGCTTACCTTGTGCGGCCAAGAGTCCTATGGAGCGATTGTTTCTAAAGCTTAAGAGACTCAAATCTTCCCTTCGCAGCCTTAATTCTAGTAGGTATGGAGAATTACCTCATAGGGTGAGAGATAAACGCGTGGAGCCTGAGAGGTTGCAATTGGAATCCTTATCCGGGGACCCTAGTTGTGAGTTGATTGAGAAGGAGAGGACTGTCTTAGCTGAGCTTAAAGCCTTGAAATATGTCGATGAGAGTTTTCTTCGTCAATGATCTAGAGTCCTTTGATCCAAGAGGGGGAACAGAATTCTCGCTTTTTTCACTCTATGGTGACAATTAAACAAAACAGGCGTGCTATTTGGTCCATTACTAATGATCATGGGCTAACTCTTGATAAGATTGATCTTATTGCTGTCGAGGCCGTTCACTTTTTTGTGTCTCTTCTCAGGACTCGAGATGATTCGGTTATTGATTGCCCTACGGATCCTTTAAAGGAGATATGGGGTATACCTTTTCTGATGTCAATAGGGATGTGCTCTACCGAAGGGTGACTCGTGAGGAAATTAAGGGGCCTCCATGTTCGATCAAGGGTCAGATAAGGCTCTTGGCACGAATGGTTATACCGCGCTTTTCTTCAAGGCTGCTTGGGACATTGTTGGTAATGATTTGGTTAGCGCTGTTAGCTGGTTTTATGAGTATTTAGGGTTGCTGTCCGCTTTCAATGCCACTACATTGGTGCTTATTCCTAAGATCGCTAACCGCAGTCACATGTGAGATTTATGACCTATCTCCTGCTGCTCTGTGGTCTATAAGTGCATCACTCGGATCATTGTGAGGAGGTTGCAGCCTTTCTTCTCTACAATAATTTCCCCCAGCAAGAGTTTTTTTTCCCGGGCCGCTCCATTGTGGACAACACGTGGTTTATGCATATACTGAGCCACTACTAAAAACCATATCTGGTGGAGTACGACCCAAATACAAAAGTGCACCAACAACACTTACGTATATTTGTGCATCTATAAGAGGACGTCCTGCATCACTCGATAGTTTGAGAGGCACTGCCATTGGTGTCAGACCAGACTTTGCACCACTCATGCCCGTCTTTTCTAACAATTATTTGATGAATTTTTATTGACAAAGAACAAGATGATCTTTCATACGAGTAACTTCAATGCCAAGGAACTCACCAAAATCTTTGAGCGAAAATTGTTTACTCAATTGTTGAACAACCTTGCTAAAGAGGAATCTCCTGTTACAAGACAAGCATAAACACTTGCACTTGCTAATTGGCGAACAAATGAAGATGCATCAGTTGCAGACTCTTTGAAACCTATCTTAAGTAAAAAAATCCTTCAACTTAGCATACCACATCCTTGGGGCTTGCTTCAATCCATACAATATCTTTTGTAGCCGACACACTACGGGTTTGCCATCAGTCAAATATTATTCAAATCCAAGAGGCTGCACCATTAACACATCTTTTCCAAGATTGTCATTAAAGAATTCATTATTAACATCTAGTTGTCAAAGAGCCGAAGAGGCCACCTATTAGTTACGACAAAAGAGAACACAACATTAACCATAGCAGATTTGACAACAGAACTAAATGTATCATAAAAATCACGACCTGGAATTTGGGAAAAATCTATAGCTACCAAACGAGTTTTGTACCTAGTCACGGTTCCATCAGCATTACGCTTGACTTTGAATAACTATTTACAGGTACTGCAGTTCCACCAGCAGGTAAGGGTTCCAATCTCCACGTGCCATTCTTTATTAATGCTTCATATTCATCAAGAACAGCTTGGTATTGTAAGAGTCTGAGAGATAGATTTTGACTCATCGGACTGCACCACACATGATTGGTTAGCACGAAAAACTTTAGGTTTAAACACTCCTGCTTTACTCCTAGTGGTCGTAGGATGACAATTAGTAGTATCATAATCAATGATTGTATCTGCGTTTGCCACCTGGTCCCGAACCAGCCTCTTGAATCTCATTCTCAGCTACAAGATTTATAAACGGAGTGCGAGAATCGTTGCAATTAGAACTTCCTTCATGCAGTGTCCCGCCACCAACATCGTTGCTAGGTATGTGATTATAACTAAAACCTTGGGGGGTGCTAATAGAATTATCACATTGAGAACCTTGTTTATGCAACCCGTCATTACCCTCTTCATTGCTATTGGTGTGACTAGAATTCCAAGATGTATCCCTATGCAACATACCACCTTTAAGTAGATATTCAACACATGGAACAAAAATAATGAACAACTCTTTGGTTGAGCTAAAGCAAGACCCAAACTAGAAGCATCTTTAGTAGGAGACGGTAACACCTGCCCATCAAAAATTACATGCCGAGATATGTACTGATAGCCTCGATGCTGGACTCTATACCTGAGGAAGACACATGGTTAAGACCGAAATGCAAGCTTATGTTTTTGAAAAGGTCGAATATGTGAGAAGCACTGTGACAACCATAAACACGTAAGTGATCATACCGAGACTGACAACCATACAACCGCTTGTATGGAGAGACACCATTCAACACCTTTGTGGGCAGCCTGTTGATTAAATGAACTTTCCTAGTCACAACAAAGGACTAATATTTCAAAGGAAGAGAAGCACGGGCAAGTAGAGTTAAAGCCACGTTTTCGTTTGATTTGCATTTATAATGATTGCGGTCATTGCTGATATCATGTTTGTGAAAAAACAGTTTCAAACGATACATTTATATATATATAACAGTTGTTATTCTGATAACAAACTACTATTTAAATCTCTGCTTACAATATTAAATTAACATTGTTTAAAAGTACTAAACAGTATTAATTAATGCTAAATGACGTTTATATTAAAATTTTCAACTAATGTACTGCCCTGTTACGAAAGTGTTGTGTAAATTACTTTAGAGTCAAGAGTATGCTTAAAATCTCTTCATTGTTGTATTGACTTGTTAAGAACTATTTCGGTGTAAAATTTAAGTTTAGGGTAAAGTATATAAATAGTCCCAAAACTTTTGTATTTTGATCATCCAATTTTTAAAACTTGCAATACTGTCATTAAATTTTTAGTTCGTTTTCAGTAAAATCCCCGACGTTACCTCTTGTTAGTTTTATCTGACGTGACACTTACTTTCAGTAAGGTCCCCGACATAACCTCTTGTTAGTTTTATCTGACGTGATATTTACCTGTCGTTAACCCATTCTCCTCCTCTTCCTCCTCCTCCTTCTTCTCCTTCTCCTCCTCCTTCATGTATATAGAAACTATAGAGGAGAATCATAATAGAACTATTAAAGAAACGATTCCATTTATACTTATCAAAAAATGCAGCAACTTCAAATAATGATCATTTCTTCCCTGTTATGCTAGAGAAGGATGAGGAATAGACTATTGAAAGCTAGTAACTAAGTAAAAAGCAGCAGTTGGTGCATGCCTCACATTATAAACATCAAATTGTTCCATCTCACCCTTAGAATCTCTAAATCGATGCATATTCAAAGACCATAACATTATAGAAACAACAAAATCTTTGGGATTTGATGAAGTGAAAGACAGAAATAACAACAGTTGGGGATTCTTCTTCTTCTTCCTGAAAACCTCGAATGACTCTTACTTCATTGGCTCGGTGCAAGCTCCTTTCCAAAGTAAGATTGCCCCTAACAAGCTTTTGATCGGATGCTTCTTTATCACCACTGGCATTCCCACCATGACCGGTGTATACCAAAACATCAGGGTCTTCGACATCATCATCATAACCTCCGGCTGAAACGATGCTCATAGCCACTCGCTCCCCCTCTAAATCACCCATCATAGGCATGGGGTCAATCCCAGCCGTGGACTGAGCATGCAACCCCACTAAGCATAACTCCAACCGGAAGAAGAAAATGTCCCCGATTTCAACACCAGGAACAACACCTAGTGAACCAAAATTTTCTCTTTGCACAAAATCTAGTGATACCCACTTCAGTTCTTTACTCCTTTAACTTGTTTACGCACAAACTAAAGCTCTAGTGAAGCAAATTACACAAAATTCAGGCTTTTTTCTTCAAAACCAGGAAATACCCACTTCATTTTTCTCCAACGTTAATTGTTTATGCACACCGACTTCAACACCAGGAACAACCCCTATTGAACCAAAATTTTCTCTTTGCACAAGTGCCTACAATTCTTTACTCCTTTAACTTGTTCACGCACAAACTGAAGCTCCAGTGAACCAAGTTGCACAAAATTCAGACTTTTTTCTTCAAAACCAGGAAATACCCACTTCATTTTTCTCCAACGTTAGCTGTTTATGCACAAAATAATGGCATACATGAAAAGAAGAAGAAGAATAGGAGGAGGAAAGTTAACGGTAGGTAAGTGTAACGTCAATAAAATTCGGCACTTAACTGAAAAACGAACTAAAAATTGAATGATTGTTTATAAGTTTTAAAAGTTGAGTGATCAAAATACAAACATCCTAAAAATATGAGTACTATTTCTATTTTACCCTTAAGTTTATAAACATGATATCAAATGACAATGTTGCTTAATAATATTATTAGTATGTGTTTAATTGTTTAATGCGTGGTTGTAACTACATTGGATGTTGTTTATTTGATCTTCTAGCATTTGGTAACGATGTATGATTAAATAAATTTTATTTTATTTTTGTTATGAGTCGATTATCAGATTTCCCTTAAAATAAAAGTCTGAAAATAATATAAATGTAATGAAATCAATATTTTCTACAATTCGAATACATTATCACGTATTCGATTAAATTTTTAAATTAGATAAGATATATTCTATCTATATATGTATATATACAGATTCTTTTGACTCAATAATAATTTAGGCTTCCGTAAGATGATGTATTATATTTATATTGTGATGAGTCCATGTACTTAGATATGATCTGGTTGATATACTATTTTCCTTCACTTAAGTTTAGAAAAGTTTTTTAATGCGGCATTCATTCGAGTTTAAATATGTATAATTGTTAATAAAATCACGAGAGAGAAAATCATCGGAAAGAGATATCACAAGCTCGACAATATCAGCATTTGCATAGGGGAAATTCGTCCTTGGATCATGGTACGGTGCCTGCACAACAATTACAACTTGATTATTCTTTACCGTGTTCCAGAAATTGGAATGGTATATTCGAGTTACAGCCTCAGCGAAACAAGTTGTGGATCGTATTACAGCTTACATGTTAGATTAGCTAGAAATATTTCAGACACAAGTGTAGAGCCCAAATAATGAGGCTGCAATATTCGAAAATGGTGGTGAACGTCGCAGATGACGCGATATCTGATGAGGTAAAATTTCTTCTTTCTTTATGTTTTAGGTTAAATGAGTAGGTGTCTTTTGTTTTTGTTAGTTGCCAACTTAAATTTTTGTTAATGAGTTAATGGGAGTTGACGGTCGAATGGCTAAAATTGAACGTATCAATAAAGTAAGGGACCAAAACTACTCTTTATTTTAACCGGTGACTAAAATCAAACAGATCAAAAACATAAGGAACCGTCCGCATAGTTTACCCTTTATTGTAAGTATTGTCGGGAAGGGTGAACACACTTTAAGCTTCGTTACTCACTAATCAAGCATGCATGGGAAATTAAAGACATTATCTCGGAGGCATACTCATAAATAATTATTACTTTATATTTTACTATTCCTGGAGTGTATAAAGGCTTTTTTTTACATTTTTTAGTGAGAATTATTTTTATTATTAAAAATAGTGTAAATTGTTCTAAATATTCATATTTGAAGTTTACAATATCATTTAGCACTGGTTGATTTTATGAGGTTAAGTATTAGTTCCTTTAAATAAGATCAAAAGTTTAATATTTATATGGTGAACCGAAAAAGTTGAATTGAAAGAATCACTCTCATAATATACTTTTATAGAACTCGATCCTAGCTAATCAAATAATATATTAGATTACAAATGAATATATAAATAATATAATTATAAAATTTTATTTGCATTATTAAAGAACCCGGCATTATCTAGAATATATGGGCCTCTTCAATTTGCAGAGATTTTATTGAATTTGTGAATATGTATGTATATATTTATTAGGGGTCATATTCATCAGGTTCATGGCTAGTATTAAATTGTCTTTATTATGAGGGGGCCTTTTGCCCTACCTACCTACCTACATACATAACTAACCCTCTTAATTCATTTTACCTTCAAAATATACTATTTTTTAAAATTTTTAAATTAGCTTTAAATAAATAAAATAAATAAATAATAATCCATATCGAACTGAATTAAAATTTTATGTTCAAAATTTAATCTATGTTGAATCTAACGTATAATCGGGATCTTAAAAAGACTGATAATGGTTGAGCTTAAAGCCACATGCAAGTCAATTTCCTTGCTGATCGAGGAGATGTGTATGGGACCTTCAGCAAAGTTTTGCTAAGTAGAGGTGATATAGTTACTACACAAGTGTAACAATTCGAGTTGAAGAATGGTGTTGATATGTCGACAATCATAAATCTACTTCAATATTACACACTCATATTGCTTTCAAATTGATTCAAGATGATCCATAATTAATTGTCTTATTCTTGAATAGGTTTGGCTTAATATAAAAGAAGCGTTCAAATTATACCGTTTTTCTCAAAATGGTGTCTAAATTTTTTTCCCGGTCAATCCAGGTGACTTATGTTACAAACATTATCACTTTAGGTACATCGGCCATAATGACCGTTAAAAAAGTATGTTAAGTGAAACGTGTCATAATATGGTAAATTTGAAATTTTTCTTTAAAAAAAATAAAATTATTTTATTTTAGAAAACTCCAATTTTTTTTTCTGAAATACCAAAAAAAACTAAACTCCCTAAATCTCTAATTCAATGACGGGAAAACGACATCGTTATCAATAGTGATAGAGACAAGCCCAAGCAATGCTCTGGTTACCATCGCAATACCACCCACCATTACTTCGTCTTCTTCTCCTTTGCATTTCTCTTTCACCCACCGGCCACCATTGTTTGTCGTCGAAGTCCACCCATAGATTGTCATATTCCACTTCTGGCCACCCCTTTGTCATCGGCCAAATAGGAAATTAGGGTTTTGAGATTTGGGAATTAGGATTTTTATGAATTGTGAGATATTTTATGTAAAATAGAAAAGTTTAAGAGTTTTTTAAACATAATAATATTTTAAAGTTTTTTTAAAATAAAATTTCAAAGTGACATTTGTAAAATTATCTTTTTTAACAGCAGTTACGGCTGAGACACCTAAAATGATAACATTTGTAACGTTAGGTACTTGAATTAACAAAAAAAAAAGTTTAGATACCATTTTAGGAAAAGTGGTCTAGTTTAGACACTTTTTTATATTAATTCAACAGGTTTTATCATGTTTATATAATGGATTAATATTTAATATACAGTCAATAAAAATAAATAGTTCTACAAATAGTGTTAAGATGACATCGAATATCTTATTTTCTTATTTATTTTAAAAATTTTAAAATATACTTACAAGGACACTTGACTACAGCTGAGGAATTATTTTTCCGGTCGATAGTGTGTCAAATAATAATCCTTATATAATAACATATTTTTTATGTTAAATTCTTAGGGGGATATCAGTAATTTTATAGTTCAATGGGAAGGAAGAAAAATCGTCCGACTTCATATTAGATGGTTACTCCTCCTTGATTTAAATAATAAAATATCATTCTTTTTTTTACTTTAGAATCATCGAATTCTTAGAGACATCTCGAGTTTGATTGGAAAAAGAGAGAATTTCGATTTAAAGTAATGAAATGTCAACTTTCTCTTCCTAAAATTCCGGATCATCAAATGACATTGTATTTATTCGATCTGAAAAAAAGGAATTATTAATTAAATTAAATTCAAACTCTTAATTTTTTATTGCAAAAACAATAATTAACTAATTAGGTAATGGTTTTAGGACATTGTAGGTTGATAATTATTCTCACACGTAATCGGTTCTTAGACTCTTTTTTTTACACAAACCCAAAAATTGTTTTTAATAATTTTTAAAATTAAATTTTATTAAAATAATATAATATTTTTGGATGATCAGATCGTACTCTAAAAATTTCGTGACGACTCATTAAATCATATTTTTTTATTTTAAAAAATGAAAAACTCAGATTTGTAGAGGTCGGAGTACTAATAAGATCCAGAGAAAGTGAGAAGGATTCATTGGAGAAAGGGTAAAAGCAATATCAATATTTATTTATTTTATTTTGCAAGTGACACGTGGCTCTGATGCAAAATCATGGAAATTTTCAGATCCATGCATGCTTGTTGTAGAAAAAGAAAACATTTACATCCTATGAAATAATATTGTTGGAATCGTCTTTTAGTTGGGTTCGAAATTGAGTTTCGATTTAGATTAAATGAATTGGAGTCGCCACCGATCATTTATTTTTAAAAAAATGGGTTGATTGGATACATTATTTCTTATTTGATCTGCGTCTTTCCAAAGATGTGTCGGATTCGGAGGTCGATTACAGTCAAAGAAAGGTTAACACCATTGAATTCCCCTTTCGGTACTACACAATTTCCAGTTGTCTTAAATTAAGAAAATTATAATTTAAAATTAAAAAGTAAAAATATAATCTCAAAATTTACCTCTAATTGACTGAAATACCCTTAAAATGTTAGAAGGAAAAATGTGAAAATAAATAAAATAAATAAAACAAAACAAAAGAAAAGAAATGAAAAATAAAATAATAAAATAATTATAGTAATAAAAAAAGAAAAATAAATTAATAAAAAACAATAACCGGCCCATCATTGTTAATGCACCGAAAGTATGAAATGAAGAAAGGAATTGAGTGGAGGCAAAAAAGGGTAGGGCCCTAAGGAGATATAATGTCAAAGGTTGATAATTGTGTATATATATAATATAATATGTAATAAAGTAAAAACAATAAAAATATTTACATATACGTACTAAATAAATAAATAAAAATAAAAATAGAAAAATAGGTAAAATATATATAAAGAAAATAAAATAATAAAAATAATATATATCAATATAAATACTAAATGAAATGAAATAAACAAATTAAGGAAAAAATATACGTACATATAATAAAGTATAATATTTAAATAAATAAAAAAATAATAATAATAACAATAATAAACATATATAAGAATTAAAATATTAGGAAAATATTAAAGAATAATATGAAATAAATACGTAAATAATGAAATGTAAAAACAAAAAAATTTAAAATTTGGAAAAGGACGAAAATGTAAGAAAAAACAAATTAAGGGACAAATTTCAAAGTATTTCTGGGCATAATGAAATCTTTTAAAATGACGAGGGGCCCAAAGGGTAGTTTACCCTATTTTATTCAAAAACACGCGGGTCTAGCAGCGGTCGCGTCGGGTTATTGGATCGGCCATGGGCCGAGTATAAATCCAAAAACAATTCTTTTAACCTTCATTTCTTCTCTCAAAAATCAGAAACCCCCATTTTATCTCCTTTTGCTCTCAAGTGTTCTTGAGATTTCAAGAACACGGTCGTGGGTCGGACTAAACCCAGAAATCGACCACCATGCGTCACCTCGCCGTCGCTGTTGATCGGCGCCGACCGCCGATCATCGGTAGCAAACCTAAAAAAAATTATTTTTTTAAAAGCTCTCGACCCCCTTATTTTAAATATCTAAATAGTTTTTTAAAAAATGGCCTCGGGATTGCTAGATCTACAAAGATAGATCTCAGAAACTTTTCCCGTTTATCGGCCAAATCGTTTTATTTGGTGTTTTCGAGCCAAATCGCAAGGAGGAATCAACATGCAAGGGCGAAAAAATGAACAAGGTAAAAACAATACCTTTTCTTATTTCTTTTCGAGAAACTTTACAAAAATGCTTGCTGTGCCTTTTGTATCTTTGCTAGTGTTCTTGGGTATTTTGTGTAATCTCTGTGTGTAAATCGCGTGCAATCGTATGGGTATTTTTTTTCTAAATCGAGTGTTACATACAATATTTATAGTAAAATAATTTACTATTTTTAGTATAAGTAGAGTCCTAATCGATCTAGAATGTTTCTGTTTGTTGGTTAGAGTCTCATACGTTCACGATGGAGGTTTGTTGTCGAGAAGTACGGGATAGAGGCGTGAATGGAGAAGACTCGTGAGGCATGGGGTCTTCGAACGATGCTGGATAAGAGATTGAGAGATTAGGGTTGGGAACTCTAATCTACCAGTTCAAACGCTCCAACGGGATGCATGTGGGTTCGGGTTTAACTGGCTTCTGCTGGGCCAGATATTGTTTTGTTGGGCCACGCATGACTTGGTTTTGGACCTGCCAAAATGTAACAAATATGTATGTAAATATGTATGCACCATATGTAATAAAAAAATATTATATAATATAAATTATAATGTAAATATATTATATTAAAGGATAAAATTTGGTCTCTTCAGTTACCCCTCTTTGCTCATTATCGTGTAACAAAAATGGAGTAAAGATTACAAGACACAAATTTTGTCTATATCGAACATCCTCTGTTGTAGAGTTGAAATTTGATATTAAGACTGATTTGTCGAAGCGACTCCCTCGCCATGAGGTTGAGTTGAACGGGAGACTTTTGAGCACGAAATCATTCGTCATGAAGTTGAAATCGAACTTAAAGCATTAGGAATTAGCTCATGGATCGTCTTCTAGCCAAAGATACTTCGTCGTGAAGTTGAAACTTGACTTGAAGACTTTAGTGTTGCTGTGTTACAGATGACTCATTCGTTGTGAAGTTGGGTCAATCTGTTGGGGGTACGATACCCCTTATTGTGAAGTTGGAATCATGTATGACCTCTTCGTCGTGAAGTTAATCTTTGGAATTGGATATCCTTCATCGTGAAGTTGAAATCCAATGTAAGTTGCATTGTTTCGAGACCAATCCTTCGATATGAAGTTGAAATTGACTCTGAAACTGGAAAGTTTATTAACAGACACTCATTCTTTGAGTTGGATATCCTTCGTCGTAAAGTTGCAATTCAATCTAGAGATGGATGCTGCTTGTGTGAACGATTCCCTTCGTCGTGAAGTTGAAACTGTGTATGGCCCCTTCGTCATGAAGTTGAGCGTGGAATTGAATATCCTTCATCGTGAAGTTGAAATCCAAGTAAGTTGTATTATTTCGAGTCCAATATCCTCCGTCGTGAAGTTGAAATTGACTCTGAAATTGGGAAGCCCCTTCGTCGTGAAGTTAAGTCTCAAATAGCACGATATCCTCCGTCGTGGAGTTGAAATCGTGGATGGCCCCTTCGTCGTGAAGTTGAGCCTTGACTTGAATATCCTTCGTCGTGAAGTTGAAATCCAAGTATTGTATGTTGCGGGTGGACACGATTCGCTTCGCTGTGAAGTTGAAACCGTGGATGTCCCTTTTGTTGTGAAGTTTGGCTTCGAGTTAGATATCCTTCGTCGTGAAGTTGAAATCTACTCTCGAGCCAATTGTTTCCCTTCGAGTTCAATATCATTCGCTGTGAAGTTGAAATTGACTCTGAATGAAACTGAAAAGTTGTTTGTTGATAGTCAGTCGCCCCTTCGCTGTGAAGTTGAGCTTGTGTTGTCTCGAGTCCAATATCCTTCGCTGTGAAGTTGAAATTGACTCTGAATGAAACTGAAAAGTTGTTTGTTGATAGTCAGTCGCCCCTTCACTGTGAAGTTAAGCTTGTGTTGTCTCGAGTCCAATATCCTTCGCTGTGAAGTTGAAATTGACTCTGAATGAAACCGAAAAGTTGTTTGTTAACAGACAGTCGCCCCTTCGTTGTGAAGTTAAGCTTGTGTTGTCTCGAGTCCAATATCCTTCACTGTGAAGTTAAAATTGATTCTGAATGAAACTAAAATTTTTTTTGTTAACAGTCAGTCGCCCCTTCGCTGTGAAGTTGAGCTTGTGTTGTCTCGAGTTCAATATCCTTTGTTATGAAGTTGAAATTGACTCTGAATAAAACTGAAAAGTTGTTTGTTGACAGTCAGTCGCCCTTTGGCTGTGAAGTTGAGCTTGTGTTGTGTCGAGTCTAATATCTTTCGCTGTGAAGTTGAAATTAACTCTGAATGAAACTGAAAAGTTGTTTGTTAACAGTAAACTTTTCTCGACTTAAGCTATGCTGTAAATTTCCTCTAAATGAAGGATGACCCCTATTCGCGGGTCTAAACCGATCATAATTCTTTGGATGACCATCCTTCACGGGAAAGCCAAATTTTTTCAGCCGGGTATCCTCCGTCATGGAGTTGAAATCTGGCTTGAAAACGTGAACTGGATCCGTTATGAATTAGCTCTCGAACTCGTCTGAAGTTGATTATAAGATCTGTCGATATTTGAATATGTCAAATTAGTTGAGGTATAGCTCCTCGCTGCTGAGTTAAGCAACCACCATCGATTTTTTACAAACTCTTTTGAATCAAGTATCTTTCGCCTTAAAGTTAAAACTTGACTCTAAAGCTGCAAAAATTATGTATGTGAAAAAATGATAAATATGATGCTCTAAAATGTATGCATAATGAATTAGTTATTGTGTTATTCCTCGAACAGAATCTTATTTTTTATCTGCTGGTTCCTGCATTTGGAGGAAAGATCTTCGGAAGATCTGATCATTCGCATCATGATTTTGAATCCCCGGAGATGCCCCAATATTTGATGTTGAATTTCCAAAAATGCCCCAACATTTGATGTTGAATCTTCAAAGGTGCTCCCATTGTTCCTCATTTCTTGCTTCAACATTGATTCTAAGCATGAGATTAGTGTCTGAGAGCCACATGTCATTTACCAAGATCCACTCTAGAGAGATTGTCTTGTTTGAAAAAATGTTCTTCTTTCTCTTTTATTTTCAACGTTATGAAAATATCAATTAAAAGATTTTCGAAAAATGTTTAACCAAAAGTTTTGAAAATATTGCTCCTTTCATGGTTTTACAATTGAGACTAATCATAAAACTAGAGTTCATTGGATATCAAAGAATTAATTACTTTGTTAATCTTTCAATAAATTATAGCTATTTGACAAGTGCCAAGATCAAAGTCATCTTTGGGAAATGGTTAAACAAGGAAAAAAAGTCTCAGGTTATTGTGTTTGGTCAACGGTTTGGCATTTTTGTTTATTTGATTCTCAATGGTTTCATGGGGTAGCTCGCATGCTCCTTTACTGTAAGTGTTCTCCGACTCCCAACTTTCATGGTCAAACTCAGATTGGGCGATGCCTTATCAAGGAATTTGTATGATTGCCTCAACTGCACAATTTTTATATTCGAGCAGTCTTTTCAAGTTTTCAACTCGAATCCTCCTTTGGTTTCAAGCATAATCAGAATTTACGTCTTAAACCCCCCTTTGTTATTTTTCTCTATCATGCATTAAAGATTTTAGAAACCTTTTTGCAAATAAAGATTAATCCTGATGGACGGGATGAAATCTAAAGATAGTCTCTTCTGTTCAGAAATCTATGTATGATTAGAATGGACTTTTAAGGCACGTAATGTAGGACATGGTTCATGGTTATGAAAGAAAATGATAAATAGGCCTAAACAAGTGTTTCAGGGTATCGAACCAATGATTAATTCATTCTGATGCCTTCAATCCTGTCTTGTCCAATTTGAATATGCTCATTTGTGTTTATCTTGATTTTCTCTAGATGTTCCACGTTCTTTGAGTGAAGTGATTCTGGAATGATTGTGCTTGATCAATCTCATAATATTGAATCTCGACGCGTCATTTGAATCGAGTAAATCTTTGCATATGCGCCTTGTCTTCTTTTTCTTCACATTTCCTTTGTTTTTGTTCTCTTTTCATTTTCTCTTTGCTTTTTCTTTTTTTTCTTTTTGTTCTGATTGGATCTTCGTACTTGGCATTTTGGTGTCTTCTTTGGATTGATGTATTCACTCATGTGAGCAGATTTCTTCTACCTTGCCCCTCAGTGTGGAGGGTGATCCTTGGTTAGGGTTGAATCAGAAGGAAAAATACTATATGCTCAAAAGGGGACACAAGGGATATATATTTTCTCATGTTTTGAATGGATAAAGAAAGAAAGTCGTTCATCATTTCATACCTGGAAGTCTTCACAGAAGAGGTATCCCCAGGGGGATAGATTTTCAGGATTAATTTTATTCACATGAAAATAGTGTAATTAATGCATAATAGAAATATTTCGAATGAATTATTCTTTCTACTCTTTGGTCCCGACATGTCTTAATGTTTAAGCTCCCTGCAAAATGCCTCAAGTTAGAAGAATGCTCATGTTCAAATGAACAACTCAATGTCTTAGGTCTTAGTGTATAGAAATTCAATTTTGAGTCTAAAAAGACAGTGGTGTGACTTTATTGACTCAAAAAAGGTTCAAAAGTTTCAGAGGGCGGTAATGTCAAAATCTAGTCTTTTGGTAATGACCATGAATTATTTTGGGTAAAGAATCAAGGTATTTTATTTTGGGGTTTGAGACAGGATAAGAAAGGTATAAACTTGTCATATGTCAAAAATCTATAATTCTTGAAGAATTAAAAGAATCCTTAATTCATTTAATATTCGAAGAACTAAAGATTAAAATTTGTTCAATTATTCCACCTTAGAAGGTAGCATAAATTCAATCGTTTAAAAGATTAAACAAACATGAAAGATCAAAAGCATGTTCAAACAAAACAATGCTCTCAATGCAAATGGTAAATGTCATGCCCTCTTTTTCGACTGTCCATGCCCCTGAATTCATCAGGTTTTGGATCTTGCGCTAACAGTTCTTAGAGGAATGTCTGAAGCTTCCTATGTGGTAACTGCAAACAACTTCAACATTGTAGCCCTTAGGATATGTTGACTCTTTTCTCAGATCATCCTGGCAGGCTTAGTCTTATAATCAGTTGATCAGACTCACACTGTATTGATTTCAATTTTTCTTTTAATTGTTAAAATCTTGCTTCCATGTGGTGTCATGTGGTTAAGAATACTCAATCGAATCCTCCATGAAGAAATTTCATGTTTATGAAAATACTTAAAAATGAAATGTAGATGCAAAATGCATGAAATATTTGAGGCATTGATCTGAAAACATGTATGTTATTATAACTAATCCTTATTGGGACAAAAGTGTTTTATCTTTTAAGAGACAATAAACATATTTAAAGGTACATCCAGACTAAATCCTCTAGACCCTGAAACAAGTTAACTAGTCTTCTGCATTCGTCTGTCACAGGTCGAATACCTGCTGAACCGCTCCGACTTCTCTGGCTAAATCATGCAAGTGGCGAGCTTCATTTTGTACTTATTTCTAGAAGTATCGAATAACTGCATCTCTGGCTTTCATCCTTTTTTGAACCTGTTCTATAACGGAAATGCCATTGAAATCCTCCATCAAAGGGATTATCTGAAGTTCATTTAATTGTTTCTTGAATTTGTCAACAATGGTTTCCAATTCAGCTATTGTTTTGTCATCTTGTTCTTGTTGTCTTTGAAGGGACTTTCGAGGTCAGTAACCTTTTTCTCGTCTTGCCGCTGCCACCCTTGTCAACCTATTTTTGAAAAGTTGACTTATGATGTACATGATTGTGGGCACCACGTCTTCTTGATCGAATGTGACACATAGTTGCCCTGCAGATTATCTTTTTTTTTTCTTTCTGAGTCTTTTCTGACCATAGTCGGACCCCTGCGTTTTTCACCTCTTGTATTACAACCCCTTTGTCCATTAATGCAAATTATTTACGTTTAACGAGCACGTTTTTTTGGATCAACACCTCTTTTTTAATGATACAAATGATGAAAATTAAAAAAAAAGAACAAAAATAAAAAGAGTTAGTGAGGTAAATCAAAACAATAATAAAAATGAAAAATCCTACCCCACATGATATCTACCCCACATGCTTATTATTTCTACTCAGGCATGATCTCTATCTCGCATGCTAATTTCAAACAAATCTTAACCGCATATTTGTCTAGTTCGCGTGCTTTGAACAGAAAGTAAAGCAGGAAATAATTCAGGCATCCTAGGGTTTGAAATGAGGTTTTAGGGTAGGCTCTAATTCCCTGCAATCTCCCGGTTTAGGTTCTAAAAACCGGTACCCGAGTTCTCCTTGTTGGTGCCCCTTGGGCTTGCCAGACCCTTAATCCTGAACCCATTACAAGCTCATGTGGAAGAAGTTAAACTCGAGAGGAAACATTCCCTTATGCACGCACGGTGAATAAATTCACACGAAGACATAAGGTATATGAATCCCGAAGGCTACTTGCTAGGCATGTGCGGTGAATAAATTCACACAAATGCGTCGCTTTTACCCCCACTTAAATAGGGTTTGGAGCTCGGGTTTAGAGCCTTAAGTGAAAAACAAAGCTTTGAAGGTTGAAATCATTAGAAAACGGTTAGTATAACTATTTACTCGAAAATATAATTAAAAGTAAGCAATAAGGATCGAAATGTTACCTTAAAATTTAAACTTACCCTTTTCGTTAAAAAGATAACCGTAAATTACCTTAGCTTGACTCGCTTACCTTAGCTTGACTCACTTACCTGTCCTCAGTGGAGTCGCCAAGCTGTCAGAACAGTCTTTCGGTTGGGCCCGAATTGGGCTTCGACTTGGATTAAACGAATTGGAGTCGCCACCGATCATTTATTTTAAAACAAATGGGTTGATCGGATACCCTATTTCTTACCTGATCTGCGTCTTTCCAAAGATGTGTCTGATTCGGGGGTCAGTTACAGTCAAGGAAGGGTTAGCACCCTTGAACTGCCCTTTCGGTACTATGCAATTTCCAGTTGTCTTAAATTAAGAAAATTGTAATTTAAAATTAAAAGATAAAAATACGATCCCAAAACTTACCTCTGATTGACTGAAATACCCTAAAAATGTTAGAAGGAAAAACGTGAAAATGAATAAAAAAAATAGAAAATAAAAAAAATGAAATGAAATGAAAAATAAAATAATAATAATAATAATAAAGAAAGAAAAAGAAAGAAATTAATAAAAAACAATAACCGGCCCATCATTGTTAATGCACCGAAAGTATGAAATGAAGAAAGGAATTAAGTGGAGGCAAAAAAGGGAGAGGGGACATTAGGAAAGATCACGATATTAAGAGAGGGTTTGGGGTAGTTACTTCTTTGGCTTATTTAATGACGGTGCCTCTCCATGTAGAGATAGTATCGTTGATGGGTTAGCCGACTATCATACTACGGCCAATGACTGCCCTACAAGTAGGATTGGGTTGGAGGAAGTCAAAATGGCTCTTAGAAAGATGGGAAGGGACAAAGCTGTCGGTCCTGATCAAATTCCTATCACTGTGTGGTTGGCCCTAGGAGAAGAGGGAGTTAAGTGGTTGACCAACATCTTTGATATTATTTTAGAGACTGCCAAGATGCCAGAGGAGTGGAGAGAGTCTACGGTGATACCAATCTATAAAAATAAAGGAGATCCCCAACGTTGTGGTAACTACAGAGGTATTAAACTCCTCAGCCATACCATGAAGCTATGGGAAAGGGTGATAGAGGCTAGGTTGAGACAAGTTACTAGGGTTCGGAAAACCAATTTGGCTTATGCCAGGCAGGTCTACCACGGAGGCGATTCATCTACTTCGACGGCTTATGGAGAAATATAGGGAAAAGTCTAGAGATCTTCACATGGCGTTCATTGACCTTGAGAAGGCTTATGATAGTGTTCCCCGCGATACGATCTGGAAGACTTGGAAACGAGACGGATCCCAACTGCTTATATCCGGGCGATTCGTGATATGTACTGTAGATCTACTACTTACGTCAGGACTACAGTTGGCGACACCGAGGCATTCCCGGTGGAAATCGGACTCCACCAGGGGTCGGCTCTTAGCCCTTACATCTTCGCCTTGATTATGGACGACATCTATTGTGCGACACCAGACGGTGTACCATGGTGTATGCTTTTCGCTGACGACATTGTCTTAGTTGCTGAAACAAATCTGAGTTGAATAGTAGACTGGCTACCTGGAAGACTGCTTTGGAAGAAAAAGGTTTAAGGATCAATATTGAAAAGACAGAGTATTTATGTTCAAACTTCAATGAGAACCAAAACGATGAAGATGTAGAAATATGCATAGAAGGACACGTTCTCCCCTCAAAGGATTGTTTCAAGTACCTAGGGTCTATGATACATAAAGATGGGGGTGTAGATGATGACGTTACACACCGTATAAAGGCGGGATGGCTAAAGTGGAGGGCCGCTACTGGAGTTCTGTGTGACAAGAAGGTCCCTCTAAAACTTAAGGGAAAATTTTATAGAATGGCAATAAGACCAGCGCTGTTGTATGGATCAGAATGTTGGGCAACCAAGAAGGATCACGTAAGGAGGATTGAGACCACAGAAATGAGAATGCTTCGATGGACATGTGGTAGGACTCTGAGGGATATGACGACAAACTCTGCTATTAGGATGTCCTTGGGGGTGGTGTCTGTTTCCGAAAAATTGAGGGAGGGAAGACTACGGTGGTTTGGGCATGTCCTTAGGCGACTACCGTCGGATGCGGTAAGGAGGGTAGAGTCGATTACAGTCGACGGTGCCAGAAGGAAAGGACGACCAAGGCGAAAGTGGGAAGACTGCTTGAGATCTGATTTGAGGGATTTAGCCCTTACCGAAGACATGACCTCTGATAGGAAAATATGGAGGCTAAAGACTAGGGTAGTCGAGTAGTGTGGGTCACATCTATAGGGTGTATCATCTCTGTCTTCTTTTAATGTCTTTGTAGTATTTTCCATGACTTATACTTTTTATACGTTTCTGTTATTGGTATTTATGAAGGATTATAACTGGGCTTGCTAACGTTGACTTCTGTGTATCATTCTCTTCATGTTTCCTCTTTTAAATTTAGCTGGATCTTATGTTTCTGTCTATATGCAGAGATTCTTTCGTAGGGATTATTATGCAGGGATTAATTCCCGTTACAGACGCACATATGATTTTAATGACTGCATATGAATACTGATTAGCTATGTATTTATGTATTTATTTATACATGCATTGCATTTTATCTAAATTTTTAATTTTCTGACTGCCGGAGGTCTTCCACGGAAGCTACTCTCAACCTAGCGTTGGGGGTAGCCTACTACCCTACCTCCCCCTTACCCTATACATATGGGAATTGGGTTTTGTTGTTGTTGTTGTTGTTGTATATATATAATATAATATGTAATAAAGTAAAAACAATAAAAATATTTACATATAAAATATTAAGTAAAAAAATATAATATTAAAAAAATAATAATAAAGTAATATATACGTACTAAATAAATAAATAAAAGTAAAAAAAAATAGACAATAAGTAAAATAGATATAAAGAAAATAAAATAATAAAAATAATATATATATATATATATATATATATATATATATATATATATATATATATATCAATAAAATACTAAATGAAATGAAATAAAAAATTAAGGAAAAATATACGTACATATAATAAAGTATAATTTAAATAGATAAAATAAAAAATAATAATAATAAACATATATAAGAATTAAAATATTAGGAAAAATATTAAATAATAATATGAAATAAATACGTAAATAATGAAATGTAAAAATAAATAAAAAATTTGGAAAAGGACGAAAATGTAAGAAAAAAACAAATTAAGGGACAAATTTCAAAGTATTTTGGGGAACAATGAAATCTTTTAAAATAAATCAGGGCCAAAAGGGTAGTTTACCCTATTTTATTCAAAAACACGCGGGTCTAACAGTGATCGGTTCGGGTTATTGGATCGGTCATGGGCCGAGTATAAATCCGAAAACAATTCTTTTAACCTTCATTTCTTCTTTCAAAAATCAGAAACCCCCTTTTCTCTCCTTTTGCTCTCAAGTGTTCTTGAGATTTCAAGAACACGGCCGTGGGTCGGACTAAACCCAGAAACCGACTACCGTATGCCACCTCGCTGTCGCCGTTGATCGGCGTCAGCCGCCGGTCATCGACGACAAAACCTCAAAGAAATTTAATTTTTTTAAAAGCTCCCTACCCCTTATTTCAATTATCCAAATAGTTTTTTTAAAAAACGGCCTCGGGATTGCTAGATCTACAAAGATAGATCTTGGAAACTTTTCCCGTTCATCAGCCAAAATCGTTTTATTTGGTGTTTTCGAGCCAAATTGCAAGGAGGAATCAAAATGCAAGGGCGAAAAAAATGAACAAGGTAAAAACAATACATTTCCTTTATTTCTTTCGGAGAAACTTTTAAAAAATGCTTGCTTTGCCTTTCGTATCTTTGCTAGTGTTCTTGGGTATTTTTATGTAATCTCTGTGTGTAAATCGCATGTAATCGTATGGGTATTTTTTTTTTCTAAATCGAGTGTTACGTACATTATTTATACTAAAATAATTTACTATTTTTAGTATAAGTAGAGTCCTAATCGATCTAGGATGTTTCTGTTTGTTGGTTGGAGTCTCGTACGTTCGCGATGGTGGTTTGTTGCCGAGAAGCACGGGATAGAGGCGTGAATGGCGAAGACTCGTGAGGCATGGGGTCTTCGAATGACGTTGGATGAGAGATTGTGATATTAGGGTTGGGAACCCTAATCTGCCGGTTCAAACGCTCAAACGGGTTGCATGTGGGTTCGGGTCTAACTGGCTTCTGCTGGGCCAAATATTTTTTTTTGTTGGGCCACGCATGACTTGGTTTTGGGCCTGCCAAAATGTAACAAATATGAATGTAAATATGTATGCACCATATGTAATAAAATAATATTTTATATAATATAAATTAAAATGTAAATATTATATTAAAGGGTAAAATTTGGTGTCTTCAAATATATATATATATATATATATATTGTACTAAGCTAAGACAGTACATGTGTGTGCCAGAGAAGGGATCGAGTCATGTGATTTAGGGTTTGGAAATTTACATGAAAAGAAAAGCAAGTGTTTCCAACACTCACGTAGTTATGTCCCAAACAAAGGAGGAAGGAAAAATTAATAATTATTTGAGGGAGATAGACTTGGATTTTTGCTTGGTTGCTAAATTTTCATTCTTTATTTAATTGGTTATAAAAATAATACATGTACTATATTTATAAACGTCTTTCCCAAAAACAACAAACACTTCTTTGGACCAAACAAAACAATTTTATTGCAAAATGTTAGGTGACCATGGGTCTTAGTTCACATGCTTATCATCAATTACCCTTCCTCCATCTTTCTTTCTCTAATTACAAATTTCAATATCACTAATTAACACTTTAATAAAAATAATAATTAGTGATTACTAATATTTATTAGGATGATAATAAAAAATTATATCTATAAGATAGGATCTTATTACATAAAACTCTCTTAACTTTATATAGATTTAGAACTGTAGAATGAGTGAAAATAAATGGCTAAGATTAACATTAGGAAATGAGAAGATATTCATTGAAAAAATAAAGAGTTTATCTCAGTCATCTATTTTCACTCATCTAAGAGTCCTAAATATGTGTAAAACTAAAAGAACTTTACATTGTATAAGTGGACTCTAACCCTATATTATATATATAGGTAATTATCCTATTTATCTACTCATTACATTATTATTATTATTATTAAATAAAACCCAAATTTATAAATAAATAAATGTCCATTTATAGTCCAAATTTTTACCCATTACAAATCAATACCCAAATAGAAACTAAACTCAAATACAAAACAAATGTAAAACTCAGACTAAAACCAAAAGTTAAAGTCCAACTATCACCAATTTCAAACGTCCAAGCAGTTGTTGACCCAATTGAAGCCCAAATAAAGAAGTTTGCGTGCTCAGGTCTAAGAGGATTAGGGCTTTGTGTTAACCCAAGCACCGCCAAAGCATGTAGCCGTTGGATTTTTGATCTAACGACTCAGATTGAGACATGTGATGTTTAGGGTTTTTGAAACCCTGGCAAATGAAGACTTCAATCGTCGCTGTCAGTTGTGACTCTTTAGATTCCAACCGTCAATAGTAGTTGTTGTCAAATCATCGCTAGCCATGGTCCTACCAGGTGCTCATGCATGCTTATGGTCCCAACAGCCCTCGTGCCTCCCTTCCACGCCACCAACTAAGACATCACATCAGTGATGGTCCCAAAATCCAACATGCAAAAGCAAACAAGATAAAAATGAGTTGTAAAAAATTGTACAGTAAGTGGAATCCGAATGGCCTCCAATCGGGCGCTTTTTACCATTTCTGATTGTAACCGGCGCTTGTTTTATAAACTCCTCAACAAATCATGTAAACGGTAGGCATTCGAAAAATCCAAATAAGCAATACAAACAAAGAGTTTCAAAGGTATCTCCACCATTTTTTTACATTTCCAGTAATCATCATCGTCTCGAAAATAGAGTTAGGGGGTTCAGTTTTGTTTACCTGAGATGTGCGAACCCCACATCGGGATCTCTTCGACTTCTTCCCATGTCGACTGAGGTCTCGTCGTCGAGAGAAAAGGGAGTGGGGTAACCTTTAGGGGTTGGTGGAGTTTGGGAAATGAAGGGTTAAGGGTCCATTTATGGCATTTAAGGTTTGTTTTAGTGGTTTCTAGCTTCGAATCTAAGTACTACTACTAGTGAGTGTTTTGGGGAGTTCAGGTCAGTTTGGGATAAGTTTTGGCTTTCCCGATCATCGCTGGTGGCGGTCCGAGGGTTGAAGTGACGTTGAAATACGATGGCTGGGCGGAGGCTCTGATTTTGTGAATGACCAAACGAGGGAGAAGAGTGAGGGTTTGAGAGGAAAAACAAAATGAAGAGGCCTTTTTTTATGGGGAAATGCTTCAAATGCCCAAAATGGCTTGGATAAATTATTAAAATTAAACCCTAAATTTTATTTTGTGCAATCTAGTCCTCTTTTAACCTTGTTATTTAATTTTTTGCATTTTAAATTTGTGCACCCTGCCTTTATGTAATTTTAATTTAATCCTTTAATTTAATGCCTTTATTTTCAGTATTTTAATTTCAGCATAATTTAATTTTTTTTTATTTAAACTCAATCCTTTAATTTAATGCATTTAACCTTCTGTTCTAATTTTGGTACTTTAATTTATTTATTATTCATTTTTGTTCTTTAATCCTTTTAAATTACATCATTTTAATTCCTAGTATTTAAATTTATCCCCTTTAATTTATTGTACTTTACATTCAAGTACTTTTAATATTTAGGACTTTATTTTCAGTATTTTAGTTTCAGCCTTAAAATTCTACAGTTTATTCAATTTAGTCCTTTCATTTATTAGTTCAAGTTTATAATTTTGCAATTTTTTCAATTTAGTCCTCATATTTTTTCATTTATTAGTTTCAGCACTATTTTTAAATGCTTTCGATTTAGTCCCTGATTAAGTTTCTGTATCTTAGATTGAACCCTTAATTTTAGATTATTTTATATCTAGGTCCTTAAATTAGATTAATTAGAGAATACATCAAAATAGTCCCCACTTTTGTTGGGGTTCTATTTGGTTATTTAATTAATATTAAAAAACATTTAAAATTAATTTAGGATTAATGTAGAGCTCTAATTTTAAGATTAGTTCGGTTAGGTCCTTAAAATTTCATAATTTGCTCTTGTCTTAGAATGAGCCTTAATTTTAGATTTAATTCATTTTAGTCCCTTAAAATTAATCAATCAGGTAGTAATTTGAAATAGTCTTCGTGTTTGTTGGAGTTTTATTTTAGTTACTCGATTAATATATTATTAATTTTCAAAATTAACTTAGGGTTTAATACTAGAGACTTCATTATTAAGTTTAATCCTTTTAAGTCCTTTAAAATTCATAGTTAGTCATTTACCTAGATTAAACCTTAATTAACTCATTTAATAAATAATTTAGTAAATTAGGAGATTAATTTGAGGAGTATTTTCCGCCTTTGTTGGAATTTTATTCCTCAGTTATTGGAGTAAAATTCTAAGTTTATTGTTAGAATAATAGGAAAAAAACTAAGAATTTAATAATTTATTTTGAAATATATAGAATTTATTAAAATAAATTGTTCGAGAAGGTGATGTCCCCCTGTTTGTTGGAGATCGATTCACCATATAATTTAATAGATTTATTTTACTAAATTATTTGTTATTTCAATATAAATCGTTACATTCTTATATTCCTTAAAATTATAATTTAGAATCGAATAATTGATTGTTTGCAATTGCTTGCGTAGCATTTTTTTAAAAAAATATTGAGGTAATATTTATTTATTAGAGTTTAACGGTATAATCTTCGCCTTTGCTGGGATGATTATTGTTTATTTCGAAATAAATCAATATCCTTTTCAAATTACATTACGATAGATAGTAAATTAAATAAATTCTTAAATTCTTAATTTTCAATTTTTAATTTTAAAAACAAAAGATTAACGACTAAGTATCAATTCTGAACGTTGTGGGCATACAAATCTTTCCCCACGCATAACTGACTCCTCAACATAGTTTATGATTTCTCATACCAAAACTTTGATATTTTAATAAAATCAAAAGTTTTATTAAAATTACTCTATTTTAGGTATTCCAATTTTACCTTAAAAATGATTGACGAATACTCTTGTTTTTTACAATTTTTGAAAACCCGTCAAGTCTGACCCCAAAAGCTATTATGATCAATTGATTCTTATTCAGATAGTCATATCAGAGTTTAAACCTCGTCATCTCATCCCATTAAATCAACCCGTAATTTATAATATATATATTCTTAAAATTAGAATTGTTGGATTTTCTATTCAACTAATTCAATTAGCCTATTTAACATTTTCAATCACTAAGTTCTCTTCCACGGATATACATTCCAATGCATCACATTAGGATCGAAACTATATTTGATATCGCAATTTAAATCTATGCACGGAGCATAAGTATTAATGGGGGATGAAGAAAACAAAAGAGGTTTGGTATATTAATTTTCTCTTTGATACAATGTTAATATTATCTAAATTTTCTATTTATAGATACAAAGTATTAAATGTTTAAGTATATTTGATTTTATGTCCTCTAATATAATATATTGTTGAACCATATTTTATAATATTTTGATATAACAAATTAAGGAAAAATGTTTTTGAACTTGAATTGAATTTGTTCAAAGTTTTCAAAAATAATTCAAAGTCCATTAAAATAGAATTTGAGCACAAAACTGATTTTCTGGGTATATAGTACTGATACTGTTCTTACAATATCGATACTACATGAACAATATCGATATTGTTCACATGGTACCGATACCAAAGGTAAGAGAAGTATCAATACTCTCTAGGTAATATCGATACTACCAGTGTTTTCCAAATTGCTCAAATTCCATAATGCAAAATAGGTATCGATACTTAAAGGGGTACAGATACTACTTTACACAGTGGTATCGATACCATGAGCATAGTATCGATACTGGTCGGGCTCAATGGCTAGTAACGACTAGTTTATTTAAAAATTATAAAGGAAGTACCAAAACTCATTAAAAGAGTATAGATACTCACTGCCCTGAGCAATTTTATTTTGTAAAACAATTATCCCCCAACGGCTAGAAACGACCACAAACACATTCCAACCTATAAAAACAAGTTAAGGACACTTGAAGAAGGGTTAGAACACCTATCCAAGAAATCAATACAGAGAAGCTTTTTATTCCTATTTTCCTTCTCTTGTAAATATTAGTGTTTTTGTTAGCTTAACTTTGTAAACACCTACCTTGTAAGAGTTTTCTTGTTTACATCTTTTTACCTTTTGTAAAAGGGGAGTGGTTCTATCTTAACCATTGAAAAGATAGGGATTTGTAAATGTTATCTCTTTGTCCTGTAAAAAGAAAGAACAAATTAGTGAATTTGTTAGAAAATCCTTGGTGAGGAGCTAAGGTAGTGGATGTAGACTTGGTTGAGAAGTCGAACCACTACAAATATTTGTGCATCAAATTTTCTCAATTCTAAAATCTCCTTAATCCTTAAAAATTTCTCAAATCCACTTCAACCCCAAATATTCGATTGATCTTCGAGCTTCATCGAATATCCTAACAATTGATATCAGAGATTGACTCATTAGAAGATTTAACAACCTTGAGACGATCCTTGAAGAAGCTCTATCCATTTTCGACACAATCGAGAAGATGACTTCCTCATTCGGCTCGTTCTACATGGAAGACTCCCAAGCGATTGACAAGCCTCCAAACTTCAATGGAGCCAACCACCGTCATTGGAAGAAATTAATGAAGCTATTAATCCAATCCAATGATCTTGATGCATGGGACATGGTCGAGAATGGCTATTCTTCTCCAAAGAATTAGACGAAGGAGTGGAGTGCCCAGAACGGAAGAAAGGAAACTTGTCCTTTAAAGAAAGGAAAACTTTTTAAAATTAAACAAGTATGAGTTCCAAAGGAAATTATAGACATTGAAACCAACGTTCAAGGATCCACAACAATTTGGATACCAAAATCCAATTAAATATCTATTGTAGGTGTGTGAGAGCAATGGTGATGAAAGTGAAGATATTCAAATGCTCTAGCTACACTTGAAAAGGAATGGGTAACCTCTAAGCTTATTTTAATTATCTTGCATAATTGGTTTATCATTTAGATTAAGCATGCATGAGTTTTGATTTTAAATAATATTATGTTTTCTATCTCATGTATGTTAAAAAGAATTGTGATGAACATTTTCTAAAGTTTTAATGATTTTTCATCAATGTTTGTTCATCATAATGAATTTTGGTCAAAATTGGTTTTTAATGCTTCGTTTTTACAAATTTTAATTTTTGACCTTAAATTTAAATACTTATGCATGTGATTACATTGTAAATGATATCCCTAACAATTTATATCAATTTTTCAGATGCATAACATTTTTGATAGCATTATGACATGCACTTAAATACAAAATTTGGTATTGCATAAAGTATATTAGACTTGTATATATTGAATTTCATGTGCTACTAACATGTTTGTTTATCTTTGTTAAAATTCAATTTTTTAAGTGGCATGCTTTTAAAGTTAAATTCTTGTTTGGAATGCTTTATTGAAGGGGAGCTTTTTTTTTTTCAAATGATTTTAATGTTAAATTACCAATTACTCTTTATTGTTATTTTTGAAATTTAAAGTTGAATTATTTTTATATAACAAAAAAGGGGGAGAAGTATGGGTTAAAAAAATCAAGTTCTCAATGAAAAAGGGTGAGCTTTAATATTTTCTAAATATTTATTTTTTTATTAAATGTTTTATTAAGGGGGAGTTTAGCCAAAAACAAATTTTCAATTGTTTTGTTATATCTAAAAGGGAAGATTGTTGAACCATGTTTTATAATATTTTGATAACAAATTAAGGCAAAATATTTTTGGACTTGAATTGAATTTGTTCAGAGTTTTCAAAAATTTTCAAAAATAATTCAAAGTTCATTAAAATAGAATTTGAGCACAAAACTGATTTTTTGGTACATAGTACCGATATTGTTCTTACAATATTGATACTGCATGAACAATACTGATATTGTTCATGTGGTACCAATACCAAAGTAAAAGAAGTATCGATACTCTCTAGGTAGTATCGATACTACCAGTGTTTTCCAAATTGCTCAAATTACAGAATGCAAAAATAGGTACCGATACTCAAAGGGGTACCGATACTACTTTACACAGTAGTATCGATATCATGAGCATAATATTGGTCAGGTCCAACAGCTAGTAACGATAAGTTTATTTAAAAATTATAAAGGAAGTACCGATACTCTTTAAAGGAATATCGATACTCCCTGTCCTGGGCAGTTTTATTTTGTAGAAAAATTATCCCCAACGGCTCCAAATCATCCCCAACGACTAGAAATGACCACAAACGCATTCCAACCTATAAACACAAGATGATGACACTTTAAGAAGGGTTAGAACAGGTATCCAAGAAATCAAACACAAGAGAGGAGTTTTTTATTCATATTTTCCTTTCTCTTGTAAATATTAGTGTTTTTATGAGCTTAACTTTGTAAACACCTACATTGTAAGAGTTTTCTTGTTTACATCTTTTTAGCTTTTTGTAAAAGTGGGGTGGTTCTATCTTAGCCATTAAAAAGATAGGGATTTGTAATGGTTATATCTTTGTCCTGTAAAAAGAAAGAATAAATTAGTGAATTTGTTAGAAAATCATTGGTGATGAGCTAAAATAGTGGATGTAAACTTGATTGAGAAGTCGAACTATTATAAATCTTTGTGCATCAAATTTTCTCATTCTTAAATCTCCTTAATCCCTTAAAATTTCTCAAATCCACTTCAACTCCTCTGTAATATTCCAAAATTTGTCTAGTGACTAAAATGTAAGTTTTGAAAGTTTTGTGATTAAAGTACAATTTTGAAAAAAATTTATATAGTTTAGCCCGGAAATGAATAAGTTGGTCTAAAACAAGGATTTTCGTGGGAATCATATTTTCGGTACGAGATTTGTGTTAAAGGCTATAAAACAGTAAAGTTCGGTATTAAATCGGATAATCAGATCGAATCAAAATTTGACAAAAATGTGAAGGATGCTAGATAAAGGTTGGAAATATTATTTATATATTTTAGAAAAATGAAATTTAACATGGATCAATAGAATTAAGGTCAATTTTCCATGTTAAGCTGAAATTTTGGAATTAGGTGAGTAAATTGTAATTTTCAAAAATTGCAAGGACAAACATGAAAAATTAGAATTAAGATATTTTTATGGATATGATGAGGTAAGGGATGATGTCATGGACTGGCATGGGTGTAATTTTGGGAATTCATTAATGGTAAGTTAGTCTTTTGGCCTAAAATGATTAAAAAAATAGTTATAATTGATTTTTTAAGAGTTAAAGTAGGATATTTTTTTAGAATGCTCGTGAACTTCTCTTCTCTCCTCCAGCAGGTTGCTGAAACCCATAGCCAAGGTAAGCAAATTTATTTTCTTCCATTTTTGACCAAATTTAGTGAGTTTTGGGATTAAAACGTGAAATAGAAATTCACCTACACTAATTTCTCTATAAGATGATGTAATTAAGTTTTGGTTTCATGTTTGAATGGTGGTAGTGGGTGATTTATGTGGATGAAGGGGAAGTGTGATTTTTATGATTAAAGATTGATTCTTGATATTAGAAGTGTTGTAAGAATTGATGAAGAACCTAAGGATGCAAATTAATGAAAATAGTTTAGATTTTGAATTTGGCAGTGAGTTTAAAAATTCACCAGATATTCTATAAAAAATATTTGCAGGTTATTTTTATATATTATGTTCTTATATCAATTTAGTTTTGTTTAAAACAAACGGGGGTCAATTTCAAGGTGTATAAAAAAAGATATGAATTTTTAACCGAGGAAAGGTCAGAAAAATGGGCAGCAAATTCTGCATAAAACAGATTCTGTCAGTCAACTTTGAAAATTCACCATAAATTGTACATATTGAATTTGAAGGATTTATTTATATGGATAGATTCGTATTTGAGTCTAGTTCTCAACGAAAGAAACGGAATTAAATTTCAGTGAGTGTATCAATACAAAATATTGATTCTTTAAAGGTAGTGCAAGTTGTCTGAATATGGAAACTTTAGAATTTAAGTTGAAATGAATTAGAAGATGAAGAGTAATTTTTAAATGTAAAAGTACCATTTGGGTGAGTTAGAATAATTCTGGAAATTTTGGAAAGTGTGTTGATTTTTGGAGTTTAAGTATTAAGTTGGGATTGAATTTCAAGTTTATCAAGTTGTAAGGTTGAAGTATTGATTTGAACTTTTATTTTAGTTGCTGGAAATTTTATATATTTAATGGGAAATGATCATGATAGTGAAGAGCTATTATGAAATTAAAGGAAAAGTTGAGTTTAATTCTGGAAAGAATTTAAAATATGTGGCTTGATTTTATAATTGGTAAAAGTTGAAGATCATGTTGGGAATAATTATTTGTGGAATTGAATAAGTGTTTTGAGAAATTTGAAGTTATAATGGAGTTATGAGTTAGGTTGATATCGATTTAGTTATCGATTTTATTTTATAGATTCTCAAATGTCAAAAATGAGCTTATGTTAAAACGATACTAATATGTAGTTTAATCATTTTGTGTTATAATTTGGTATTGTCATATTACAATAAAACTAGCAATCCGAACAATCTGAAAGGAAAGGACAAAGCTTGTGACTAGTATTATCGTATACAAGTTCTTAAGTGAGGCAAAGGTGAGTGCAATTTATTTATTTAATTATTTTGATCGAGAACGACTTGCGATAAGTCAACCTCATCTTGTTTATTTCAAAGATATGAATTATGTTTTGATTATGAAATTATATCCATAATTTCTTTAATAAGTTTTATGAAAGTTTTTGGACATGGACTGTCCATGTCACATGTTAAGAATGTGAATGAAATATATTTTCGACTCTGATATGATGTTTATCAAATGGTTAATAAATGAACTAAAAGCCCATTGTATGTTATATTGAGAGTCAAAAGGTACAATTGGCATGCCATGAGGTGGAGTGATTATCTGTTCTGATTTTGATATACTGTGGTGTACCGGAGTGTACACTAGTATATATATATTCTGATCTGAATGCACTTGGTGTGCATATTGTTATTTTCGATGTGATAGCACTGTGTGTGCTTATCTGTTCCGACTGATGATATGATATCTATATTGCACACACTCGTCTGACTCATGTATCTTATATTCTCTTAAAATATACTTTGGGCTATAAAAATGAAATAAGAAAGTTCTGAAAAGTGTTTGACTACAAGGGAATATGGACTGATTTTTCTATCTGATCTGATTTATTATGATTTTGTGAAAATTATCAGATGATTCTTTTCAAGTTTATGATAAAGTTCAACATGAGATATCTGGTTTGAATGTTCTGAAGAAATCCAGTCTGTTTTATTTTAATGATTTTATATATTTTGATATTTTATTTAATTATTCTCACCTTTAGTATTACTGCCTCACTAAGTTATACTTAGCGCGTGATGATTTTTCATGCGTAGGTTCTAGTAAGGATAAGTACGATCAGTAAGGAGCTATCGGAGCATCTTTTGGAAAGACATACATATCATCAGTATCAGTAAGACAACTATGATGTTTCCTTTGACTTATAATGGCATGTATAATTATGTCGGTGATTTCTATTTATCGTATTTATTTCTAATAATCTGTAATAGTAAACTAGAACTATTTTAGTTTATTTTACTTAGCTTAGTGTTATCAGTATTTATGCATGAAAAGAATATGTTATGTTATTTTTTTTAAGATTTAACGAAAAGACATGGTTTAGTAAAATTACTGATTAATAAATGAATTTATTTTCCTGTAATAAAGAAATAAATTATAGTTGAGATATACTTTAAAAATAGATTTTTAAATTTAGAATAAGAGTGTTTTGAAATGAAACAAATTTTTAGACAAATTTCAGTTCAGTAAATGTATTTAAGTTGATGTGACATCTTTAACTCGTATATTAAGACGTATACGGGTTAAGAGTGTTACATCCTCTTGGTAAATATTCGATTGATCTTTGAGCTTCTTCAAATATCCTAACATATACCGACCCCGATATCAATTAAATTAAATTCAATCGATGGAAGTTTAGTATATTTAAATAGACAAAAAAAAGGAAGAGAAAAATGGAAATGGAAGTGTGAAAGGGTTATTTGGGGGTTGTGGAATACATTAAAAGAAGGATGTAGTTGGAGAAGATGATGATCACATGGTATTGCGTATCAAGACATGCACATGAAGGCCCACAATGTCAGCTCAAAAACAAACACATTTCTTAAAGCTCACTTGCCATCTAACCCCAACTTGGGAACATAACCATCAAACCCTTATTTCCCTCCTTTCTTTTCTCTCCGTCCTATAATTTTTTTAATTGTTCGGGGTGATTATAAGAATAATATTTGTTCAGAATTTTTCTTAACTTTTGACAATGCACACACATCTTATAGACAACCTAAGACATTTAGCAAGAACAATATTCCCCTTAGTCACTGACATCACTAGATGAGTTCATTCCATCTTATAATTTTAGACACGATACAATAATATGATATTATATCAATATAAAAAATAGACACAATACAAATACATACTTAAATGGGTGTCCCTTTTTCCCATATGTATGGAGTAAGAGGAGATAAGATAGTAGGCTGCCCCAATACCAGGTTGAGAGCAACTTCCGTAAGAGACCTCCGAATTATGAAATGCTCTCCGTGTGACTCGATCCACCTCAAGATTAAGAACCTTGTGCTCTACCAACTCAGTTCTTACTTAAAACCCAAACCCCTTTTAAGACCAACTATGCTTACTCCGATGCACATGTCTTCTTCACGTCCAGCATCACTGTCTTTGTTATTGTAATCTCTCTCTCTCTCACACACACTCACATCCCCCGTGGATGTGGTCCTCTTTACCCCTTTATATCTCTCTTATCGCTTTCTTCAATTCTTCAAATATTACATCTAACACTAGTTTATTTCTACTCCTTCTTCTTCCTCTGTTGCCAAACCACAACCATTTTCCTTGTGCATTTACATATCTTGTGTGTTTTTAAACCCCATACGCGAGAAAGTTTCTTGGTTTCGGGTCATTATTAGGGTGGTGTTGGTATTTTTTTTGTTTTTTTTTGCCGAACATGTCTAGCAGAAGGTCGAGGCAGTCGAGTGCAGGTGTTTCGAGGATTTCCGATGATCAGATCATTGAACTGGTCTCAAAGTTACGCCAGCTCCTACCGGAGATTCGCGATAGGCGTTCCGATAAGGTAAATATTGTCGGCATATTCAAATATAAATATCTTATTTGTTTTTATACGGTGATGAATTTTCCTGGTGCATGCGCCACATGGGAATAGTATATTTCAGTTAAAATAATGTTACTAGTCCTCGAAAATACAGTTTGAAAAACTTGACCCCGGACATCAAGGAACACACATTTCTTAGGTTTCAGCTCCTCATTGACTTACAACAGTACATGCTTTGACCCTAGCCACATAATCATCTCATTATATTTAGATATAACATAACGGTCTACTTTGTCGATAATGGGTCGGCTTGAAATATATTTATCCCGGTGCAGGTATCCGGGGATGAATGGAGGGGTTCTGAGATGTGATCGTACCTTATGAAACTTTATAATTTCACACATAAAATTTTGCATTCATTCATGCAGGTATCGGCGTCCAAGGTTTTACAAGAGACTTGCAATTACATCAGAAGCTTGCATAGGGAGGTGGACGACCTAAGTGAGCGGCTCTCGCAGTTGTTGGCCACCATTGACGCAGACAGTGCCGAGGCTGCAATAATCAGGAGTTTAATTATGTAACATATAAACCAATCTTATTATTAGGTTTTGGTCATTAGATCGAACAAATTAAAATCAGAATATATATACATATATATATATATATAGTTGAGGATGCTTCCTCCATGTGGCCAGGGTTTGTAATCTAATTTGTATAATAAAAGGACTTGCACTAGCAAAGCCCTTTAATTTTAATGGCAAATTACTATTACTTTCTTCTTCGCATGAGACAAACTTAATTAATTATTATCTTTACGTACTCTTTTTGTTTTGAGAATATGATTAATTATATACTAATTCACGTGGAATTAATATGATGCAAATTAGAAGAATATATTTTGTGTTTGTCGTAAGTTGGAATCAGGTGTGTTCTAATTTGTTCCAAAATAATCATCAGTGAGTGATTTGATGGAATGCTAATTAAGTTTTCTTTTTCCCCAACAATGCCCTACATGTCATAAATTTTTTATTTTCTAGTTTATTTTATTGTATCATCGATTATTATTTTTTAAATAATTATATGAATCGATTTAAAATTTGATCTCGACAATATAAATCTTGTCAGTAGGAGCATGGTGTACTACAGTCCCAAAAGTCTGTTCATCTTTTAGTAAACATGATTTGAACCGAAAGGACATATATATTAACCGGTATAATCGACGATACTCGATTTTCCAATAAATTAAACTATAATATATATATATATATATATATATATATATATATATATATATAATTATATCAAAATGGTGAATTTATATGAATCTGAATGAAATTTAAGACCAACATCAACAAAAGCAACTATAAGAAATAATAGCCATGTCTTAATCAAGTGTAATATCTATGAATAATTGCTGGATGAATCATGCTGACCTTAGCATAAAGAAACTCATGCGAAAGTTCCAGTTTGTTATATATATATATATATATACTATTACACATCAATGAAACTGGGACATGCATGTCAATGAAAGTCTTTAATTTTCTAGGCCATGCATTAAATATATAGGCATAGTCTATTTCAAACTAGTATATAAAATTTAGACTCCACAAACACATTTATTTAAATGTGGACATATTTAAATGATCATAATTTTTTATCTGTAAATATTTTTTTCATAATCATTAGTTTCTAATATATTGATTAACTAAACCAGATCAGATCCTACATAAGCTCATTAGAGATTAAGTGTCTCATGTCATTACACCAACTAATTGTTGATGATCAATAAATATAACTCTAAACCTTAAATATATAAAACAAGTAAAATCAATACAACCCATTTGTAAAATATTTTTCCACCTCCAATCTATAAAGTAATTATCCTATAAATTGCCAATCAAAAAATTCACAAACAAAATGAAGGCATCTTTACATATTCTTAAATAAATAAAAATATAAAAAAAATACAAAATAGTATTTTAAGATTGTTTCATTTTGTCTAATCATGGTAGTTAGAAACATTTATTTTAGGTGTAACAGACTTGCTTTTCAGTATATTTTATTGAAAAATGTTGGTAATTGAGCATGACAAACATTAATTATCTTATATAATATATGATTTATATTAAAAAATATTATTTTAAAGTTTGAATTAAAAAACATGGGTTGAACATAGATGATTAGTTAACTACTACTAGCCAATCCCATTTAGAAATTAAATTATATCTATTAGATTTAAGAATCTAGCTACAAGGATTTAACTTCAACCAATTCATACATACATATATTTAATTTACATAATTTTATTCATTTTAGTATTAAAATTTGAAACTTTAAATCTTAAACTCTAATATGTAAATCATATATTTAAAATTCTAAAATTTTAAACCTAAGACCATAAAATTAAATTTTAAAAAATATTTATGAAAAATACTTAAAAAGATTATCAAATAATATTTAAAATTTATAAAATAAAATTATTTTATCAAAATAATATACCAAAATTCAAAACCTAAAGTTAATATGAAAATTTTGATAATTAAAGTAAACCAAACTAAAAATCGATCGATTATTAAAAAAATTTGTAAAAACAGGACCATATACACGTCTAGACCTAAGATGTATTTAAATAAAAAAAATAGAGGTTGAGGTTTAGTTTGCCTGGTTTTAGAACTATAGGGACTAACAAGTGATTAAAACCAAAAAATTGGGGCTCCCCAACCTATAATGTAGTTACATCACCGTATACATAGATTTAATAGTAAAGTTGATCCCTTAACTATACTATTTTTTCAATTTAGGTATCTAAACATTTGTTTTGTAAATGGTACCTAAGGTCCTAAAATATAAATTTTCTTACCCAAAATAAGTCAACCAAGAAGAACATGGCATATGGGACATTTATTGGAGACTGTAACTTCTAACAAAAAAATATTTAGGTATCTAAATGAGAAAAAAGTATGGTTTAAGAACTAATTTTACTATATAAGTAAATTTATATGTATTTAAAATATTTTTATTTTCAAACTTTAAAATAGTTATATTTTCATGAACGACTACTTGTGATTGATGTTTTGATTTTCGAATAAAATTAGTGCTAAATGTCATAATCTCTTGAGTAGTAAAAGGACTAAATTGTTAATTTTATATTTGGGAGTAACCTTTTGAGTATTTAATTATTTATTACAAAAAAGTTTAGGGTAAAGAAAGGGAAATAGAGAGGAATGTGGGATTTGAGGCGTAATTAAACGGTGCCGTTTAAGTGGTGTAAGTTACGGACCCAAACTAGATTCCCCACCAATGGAGTGGCAGAAATCCGCCGACGGAGATAAAATGGTCATTTTAATTCAACCAAATATTGAGATGCCATTAACGCTCCTTGAAAGGAAATGACTTCACGCACCATTTAGGAAATAAGTCTTGATATAAAAATAGGTGCCAAATATTACTCAAAGTTAATTTTTAATGCCTACAAAATTTTACGTTAAAAATATTTGCGTACATTTTTAGATTCTTAGACTGTAACGTCATTAAATTTGATCTTTAAATGACACGCGTAATTATTTATCTTTTTGATTTTTTTAATAGAAATTGGAGTTCTCATTAAAAAATCTCTTTCATACCTATCGATATAAGAAAGAGTATATCAATAAATAACAGAAGAAGAAAAAGAGTACCTAATATATTACAAATAAAGTAATAGTCCTATTACAACATAACAAAACAGAAAATACATCATATTACACCAAAGACAATAATGAGAAGAAACAAGCTTCATGCATTAACCAATCCCTTGTTTTGCAAAACCATCTACTAAAGTATTGCAACTCCGACCAACAAAACGCAAGATAACTGTTCTTTCTATAATCACCGTCATAATGTCTTTCACAATAGCAAAAAATGAAGTGGGGCATTCACCTATAGCGGAGATCCAATCCACTGCTTTCTTTCTAAAATAAGCGTAAAACTCTTATTAAAAATCGAATAGAAGAATATGTTTAGACCGAATAAAATTGCTTCTAGCTCGATTAGAATGCAATCAACTCAAAGAATGACAACACGATTTTAATGTCTAAATCACGAAGAATACCATCAATTCTCCCAACACTACCATCGCCCTTCATTGCACTATTGACGCTGATTTCAAGAAACCAGAGGGGGATAAGACCACAAAACACAATATCATTTCTAAATTTCCAAAGTGACCAGATAACAACATAAGGAATGAAGTGCCAAATCGAATTCGATGAGGAGATAGGGAATGAGTCGTGCCAAACAACTAAGATTAAGGGTGTTCAGATTCAATTCGATCTAAAAAAATAACCGAAAACTAATCTAAAAAACCGATAACCGAAAAAAAGCCGAAACCAATTTAGTGTGTTTGATTTTTTTTAAAAAGCCTATCGTTTCGGTTCGTTTTGGTTTGGAAATCTGGAACCGATCCAAACCGAACCGAACCGATAGTCTCTTACAATGAATGGTTATTTCCTTGCGCAGAACGACACCGTTTCAAGTTCAACCAAAACATAATCCAACAAAAACTCCCTCAGGTACTATGATCTACTCTTAATTTCTTCTTGCCTTTGCCTGATTGTTGGACTTTGCCAAAATTATGTTAATTTATTATACTTATGTTCTGTAAAAATTTGTCCTTTTTTTGTAGGGAAAAAATGGGTTATTTTTCTGTTGGAAAAAATCTTAGCTTTCTGGTTTTTTTTTTTTTTTGCAAATATTCAATATATTTCTTTTATGATTAGGGTTTTTTATGAAAAAATTCAAGAATTATTTTAAAAAATTAGAATCTAAAAATTGCATAAATTCAAATCGAATCAAGCCGTACTTAATTGGATCGGATCAGATCGGATCGGACTTTTTTTAGAAACATCCAAACCGATTCAAAGCACAAACATTTATACTTTCAGATCGGATGAATTTTTAGCCAAAAACCTATACAAACTGACCGTGAACACCCTTAACTAAGATGGAGGAGATATCACCTGGAAATACAGTCGAAAACTTCCAAAAAAATGATAAACCTGGTCCATAGCATCCAAACAAACTTTCAGGACACAAACAAGTGGGAGTAGATAATTTTTTTCTTCTGTTAAATATATAGAAGAGATGGGATCGCCGAAAAGAGGTAACACTCTGTCTTCTCTAGAGGATAATTGGACGACGTTTGTGGATAATCCGAGTAAATGAGTGTCAAGGACTGCTTTATGAGAGTTATTTAATCATTATAATAAGGTTAGTAAGGTGTACATTCCTGCGATCAACAGAAGGCCTAGGTACAAATACACCCCAACAATCATCATTAAAACAAAAAACCCTCCCCTTTGTCCCCATCCAACCCCAAGACTCCCTCCCAATTCCTTCTCCCATCAAATTCCCTCCCTACCTTGATCGTTCCCCTACCTCTAGATATTTGAGATTATTATGATTAAATTTTAAGTTAAATCGTTTTCTCATTAAATTTAGGATTATGAATTTAGGGGTTTAAGGAAAAGGCAAAAGCAATGATCGATCAATGGGTGAGCGATAACATGTAGGTAATCTTTTGACAACATAAATAATGGTCGAAAATGACCAACGACGGCTGCAAATGAATTTGAAATTAAGAATTTAAAAGTTTTTTAGATTTTTTATAATTCTAAAAAAACTGAATTTTTTAAAATAAATTATAATTTCTTATTTTAAAATAAAAATTTTAAAATTTTAAAAGTTTGACACATGTCATATAACAATATATTTTTTAATGGTGGTTATAGTCTAAACACAAAAATATAACGTCAGAAATATTGGACACCTAAAAATATAATGAAAAAAACGTTTTAACACATATCTTTAACAAAAAAAAAAAAAATTCTTTAGATACCAAAAGTTAATTTTACATATAATTTAAACGCTTATTTTAACATTTAAAAAAATATCTTTATTGAAACGCACGCTCGATTAATGAGAGTGGGGTTTGTAGCCATGTGGAAAGAAGACCAGCGGGTAGTGTTTATGTTGGTTAGTTTTCTGACTATCATCCCTCTTTCCCTTTATCTTGCTTAAGCTTTTTTAACAATCTGATCATCATCATCAACAACAGGTATGTAAAAAATATCATAACTTTTATAAAGCTTCAATTTTTGTTTCAGTTTCCTTCTTTTTCCATGCAAATTCAGTGATACCTAGTTCTCCTTTTCAGCTTATTTTATCAATTTTAACAAGTTAGTGTTCCTCTTTTACTGTCTGGGTTTTCAATAAATTCAATACATAATCATTAGTTTCAGGTTTCTTCATAGTTGGAAATTGAGGGCCTTTAATTGATATTTGGAGGACAAAGTTTGCTTCTCTTACTCATTAATGACCCCCCATTGTTGATATAAGCTATGATAATTTCTTTTATATATATATATATAGGTATTCTATAATGTAAGTTGAACCCTCTTTTGCACTTTAGCCAAAAAAAATTGATAATCTTGCTTCAAGCTTACAATATTTGACTTGCTTATTTTGAAAGCCAATGTATAGTTTTCATTTTGGAGGATTATATGGGCTATGGCTGTCCCCATAGCTCATCCCTTTTATTACTTTTGACTTTAAACTAATATTTGTTGTTCTGCATTTAAGCAGATCTCGGAGTAGATTAAGGCACCTTGCTTGAGGTTACAGATTTTTTTATTCCACTTGGTAAAATAGCTTTGGCATTTTAACAATGAGAAGTTTAATGTGTTAATGTTGAATTAAGGCTAATCAATGCTAGAAAATCGGCAACATTGCTAGTATCTTTCATTTGAATTTAGAAGATTCCATGAATTTTTGGGTTTCGTTTTGTACATATGCCACAATAGATGAGAGCTACAGAGTTGGGACCACTGTGGACTATTTTGCTCAGGACCATACATAAGAATCACTGCCCCAAAATGATATTGCCTATATTATCTCTTTCTGAAATTTCCCTTAGCCATCTCTCTAAAATAAGTTCCCTTTTCCTCGGAACTGCAATGGTTTCGGCGTTATAAAAGTTTTGAATGAACAATGATGATTCCTGCAATATCAAGCTACCTTCTATGTATGCTTCTAAAACTTTATTTAAATACCTTTGAAATAGGTTCGTTTTTTGCTTGCTCTATCTCAGTTGAAGACAATGTACCATGGAGGTTACACTGCTGAAATTACAAGCTTATCTCCAAAAGTTACCGAGAAGGATCTCCGTGACTTTTTCGCATACTGTGGTGTAATTGAACATGTCGAAATTATCAGGTAATGTTTTGCTACTCTATTTCTGATTACCCGAATAAACGTCAGAAATCACTCTCCATAATGGTGTATTTTCATGATTTTGTGCATATTTATTGTGCATTTGCAAATTTGTTGGGACTTATTGTTCACTGGTTATTCGAGAGAAAAAAGAAAGAGGCAAAAGCTACAAAGTGTTTTGTCTGAAATGATTTCTTGTTGGATAATTTGTAATCTCATTATTGGTTTGTGTGGAAAAAACAGTGTCTTTAAGTAGAATTTCTTCATGTGACGATTCCCATAATTTGTACAAATGTAACTTAGCGACAAGTTGTGACAGGTTTCTTGAATCAAGGAATGTTTTATGATCAAGTTGTTTAATTGTACTTATTGTTTGTCAACTCTTTTATGAAAAAGTCAAAAGTGATACTTCTTTTGTCTGAAATGCTTTCTTGTTTGATACTTGGTATTTCCGATCTGATTAACAGAATCTAGACAATTATATTAATCTGAGTCGATATTCAGTACAATTATCTCCAAGTTCGACATATTTCTTAAGCTAAAGAGTGATTACAAATTTACTGGTTATTTGGGGGGTAGAAAAAGGTGAAAAGCTTCCAAGTCTTTTGTCTGAAATGATCTCTTGTTGGATCATTGATAATCTGCTAAGATACATGAATATAATTCCATATTTCTTGAGCTAATGACTGTTTACAATAGTCGAGATGTTTATCTCTATGGTAGGGAATCAAATCAGGCCATAGCTGTTAGCATGTAGATTAGCTTATGTAACCTTATTTCATAGGTACGCCTTAGTATAGTGATGTGATTAGCCAACGAAGATTAGCTTATTCCTGATCTTTCTTTTAAACCTGATGTGCAGAATTTCGTTGATTTTGTTACTAAGAAATTTGTGCTGTAATGATGGGAGCTGCTTTCTTAAACAGATGTGGGGAATATGCTTGTACGGCTTATGTGACATTTAAAGATCCCTATTCACTGGAAACTGCAGTCTTACTCAGTGTAAGCTCGACTCGTACTTCCAACGAGGGAAATAAGTTACATTCCTTTTCTAAAAGAAAAAAGAATTGTGTTCTTTCAGCTACCTGGAAGGTTCTGACTCTTTTCTTTCCTCAGAATCTTTGTTTTGATTTTGAATGCCACCATAACGTCATGTTTGCATCAAGATGTATTAGTATGGTATGAGTATCAGCTTATGTAACCTAAAATGGCACCACTCAATCCAAAAAAACAAGGGAAAGTTGGTCAATTTAAACTTTGTAATTCTTGAAAGGCTTCTCTTTGAAATTGTATGACCGGTAAGATACACTGGAGAAACTTGTAGTAGAAAATTTCCCAAGTAACACTAAACACCTTTCTTATTGGAAAAAACTTGCTCTTGTCCGTCTAGTTTTGTGCAATATGGATGACCTTTTTTTTTCAAGTGGCTGAATTGATTTCTTGAAGAGTTTGTGAGTACCAGTATGGAGACTATAAAGAAATGAGGTTGGCTCATTCTTTGAGATGGACCATAACCTAAGATAGACTCTTAATCTCGATCTTTAGTGACGGAAGGAACATCTTGCATCCTGCCTTCCTGATTTTTCATAGCTATTATTTATCTCATTACTGCCAAATTTTGTGTCAGGGAGCTACAATTGTTGATCAGTCTGTATGGATATCAAGGTGGGGTTCCTATGATGATGATTCATATCCTTGGGATGGTTCTTCATGGAAAGCTCAAGAGGATACTAGCTCAACGGTATGTTTCGATTTCTTTAATAAGAAGACCAGGTTGATTGTTTGGGGTTACTACCCCCATAAGCACTTGTCACTGATAGGACTCGGTAAGGGATTCCAACTTGAGTGTGTGATTTTGACATCTTTCTTTGTTGCCTTTAGATCTTCCATGGTATATCTTTATTTTTCAGACATTAATTTATCAGGCACTAAATTTGAAGAATGAGGGATACATGATACTAGCTAATATAAATGTTGAAGACGGGAATAAATAGTAATTTCCATAAGATCATTTCAATACCAAGTCTACTATCTTAATCTGCTCCTAGAGTCACAATGGTTGTATTATTCAGGACGAATACTGCATGTTTGGCATGCCGAAGAAATCGGGAATTAGGATCATTGAGGTCTCTGCTGTAGTCTTGTTTGTTGTTTGGCACAATTGGGCTTAGATTTTCTGGTCAGGATGATGAGCAACATGGGGCATGGAAATATTTTTGCTTTAATTCGATGATTTTGTATAAAAAAAGAACACGGTATTGATATTTGTAGTTTGAGTTGCCGATTATCTTTGCAGGTTACCCATATGCATCCATTTGTCTCTTCTCCCGGAGAAGCGGTGACTGTTGTGAAAACAATGCTAGCCAAGGGGTATGTTTTGGGCAAAGATGCCCTTGTCAAGGCTAAAGACTTGGACGAGTCATATCGAGTCTCTGCTACCGCAGCCGCCAAAGTTGCTGAGCTTAGCAATAGAATTGGCCTCACTGATAAGATCAACACTAGCATGGAAACTGTAAAATCAGTGGATGAGAAGTATCATGTTTCGGACATCACAAAATCTGTTGCATCAGTTACCGGGACTGCAGTGCTAACAGCTGCAAGTTTTACCGGGAGAACAGCTGTAGCAGCCAGCGATGCTGTAGTCAATAGCAGCTATTTTGCCAAGGGAGCACTCTGGGTTTCCGGCATGTTGAACCGCGCAGCTCAGGCGGCCGCTGATCTGGGTAGCCATGGAAATAAACAAACACCAAGCTAAGTGTCGTATAACACCCGTTTTACTGGTACTTTCCCATCCTTTGTTTTGTGTAAAAAATAATCGATACTCGTATTTGTTACGTACCAGTCTAGTATACGCTTGTGTACAACGGTAATAACTTGAAAGTTGAGTTAGATGGCTGTAAATGTCCATGTCCAGTTGGCCTTTTTTTTTAGATATGGTTGAAAGAATCCAAATTCAAACCAATTTGATTGAAATGCATGCTAAAATAGAAGGTATCCCCAGCTGAAGAGAATGATGCTCAAAACTACCTTTGCTTTGTTGTATGCAATTAATCACCTGTGGATGGCTAGTGTTTAGTTTTTTATTTATTATTATTATCAAGTTTTGGCCTTAAGTTTCTTAATTCAGTAAACCAAATGCAGCACTTAAAAGGAAAAAACATTATCTGCTCCAATTATATCATTAGATCATTAATACATTAACAATTAGAGATATAATAGTTTTGTTCTGGCATAGTATTCACATGAAAATTAAAAATTAAAAAATTAATTTTTTTTAATTCAGCTCATCATCTTTGTCATCATAAACCGTCATTTTCTGACTTTAGATTTTCTCAATTTTTTTAAACTCGCAAAATTAAATACACAAAATTTATCATTTTTTGGGTTCGGAGACTTAGTCCTACTGAACGACCATCAGAGGAGGTTAAAATATTAGCACACGAATCTTTAAATAGATTTTTATCGACTTTAAGTGAATTTTATGAAAAATTAATCCTATGAGAAGGAAAGGGAGTATTGTGGACGTTTAAATATCGATCTTGTTGTTAATAGTAATTGGTTAACTGTCAGTGACGATCAAAAAGTAAAGTGCCTAAATTTGAAAGTTTCAAAATTCATTGGCAAAATCAATAAACATACTAAAGTTAACAAGAAATGAAATAGCTGAACCAAAATAATATCGTTTGTTTCAATCATTAAGTCGATATAATGATAAAAACTATCTTCCCTGACATTGTGCTTTTTCCGAGTTAATGATCTAGTAATATAATTCAAACATAAATTAAAGTTCTATAATTATATTAATTTAAAATTTAGTGATAAACCAATGCAAAAATTAAAATTTAGTAGTTTATCTTAATTATAAGACTTAAGATAAAAATAAATGTTCAAACTATACTATTTTTTTATTTAGGTGTCTAAACTATTTTTCGGTTAGTCTATGTGTCTAATGTTATCATTTTAAGTTCTCCAACCGTAAAGGCCGTTAAAAAAATTCGTTAGAAAACATTTGTCACGTTTATATTTTTAAATTTTTTATTTAAAATAAAAAAATTATTCCCACCCGTGCCTCCCCCTTCCTTCCTAGTCCCCTGGCGTTCCTTTGTCCTTCCCTCCCTAGGAAAATTTCTCAGCTCCTTCTCCACCTTATAAATGTAGGGTTAGGGTTAAGGATTTAATAGTTTATGAATTTAGGGGTTTTGGGATGACGGAAAAGTTGATGGTTGGTCAGTGGGTGGATGGCGATAGAGGTGGTGGCCGGAGATGACCGGCGACGATTCAGTATGAGGATTAAAATTAAAGATTTTAGAGTTTTAGGGTCTTGATTATAATTTAAAAGATATATGTGGACTTTTCTGAAAATTTTAAGTTTTTTAAAATAAAAATTCTAAAAATATACAAACATTACACGTGTCGCTTAACGAAATTTTTTAACGACAGTTACGGTCGAGGCACTTAAAATGACAACGTTTTAACGTTAGGGTTTAGATTGAAAAAAAAAGTTTATACACCCAAATTGAGAAAGGGAATAGTTTATGTATTTTTTGGTATTAAGTCTAATTATAATTATATTTCAAAAGATATAAGATTATAAATGTTGGGATTTAAATCACAAACGTGTCGGATGAACTTAAAAAACAAGGGTTATTAAGCAACTAAACATAAAAACGAGCCTTGTTAGAAAGCTATAATATCTAATTTTCTTTTATTGTTAAAGCCCCAATGAATGCGAAACAAGAGCTTAATTGTATTATTTATGTTTTCATTAATGGCAGTGAGCTAATATCCAACTCTTTTGAGCATGATCCTCAACCCCCTCATTAAGCTTAGCTTTGGAATTCAAAGGCTCAATATATCATCACACAAGTTTCTTTTAAAGGCCATCATCCATTGAAGCACATGATTTGTAATTATGATGAACAAACCCTGCTTATTACAAATACATTTATCTTCTTCCTTGACTCAAAATTATACCAATTCAAACTCCTCACTCTCACTCACTGTACAAATTAAAACACATCTCACAAACCAAATGAAAGAAAGAAAAAAACACGTAGGAAAAAAAATTCCCTACATTTTATGAATTTGATATTCATTGTAATGTATCGTATTCGTATTCGTGACCGGGATCAATCGCAGCAAACCGGACAGCGGATAAGTCCGTTTTCGTTGCAATCGGGGCATCGTTGGAATCCATACTCACTCTCATCACCTTCGTTTCCTGTTACTTCACCCTCATCTTCATCATAATAGACTTTGCAACTGCCGGAACAAGTCTCGCACGGCACGAATCTGATATCGCCACAAGCCTCACAAGCACCAACATCATCATCTTCCAACATTTCACACCCTTCAATGGCCTCCCCTAGGGAACCTTCTTCATGCATTTGCTTTATTTCTTCGGCTCCTCCAATGTATTTCTTCCCTACAAACACCCTTGGCAATCCGCCTTTAAACCCTTCTCCCAAAACCTCTCTCAATTCATCTTTAAACCTCGAATGTATCGACACATCTCGTTCGTCCATACGAACTCCTAAGCCTTTGAGGATCAATCTAACATTACAGCAATCCTCGTATGTCTTCCTAACACCTCTTAAACTTGTAAAATACAAAATGACCTTATCCTTGTTAAGCTTGCAATGAACCTTTTCGATGGTACAAGGATTGAGATGAAAAGGGTTACTAGAAGGAAGCTGTTCAAGTGTTTTCCTAAAGCTAGAAATGATTTCTGGATCAAAATCTGTCATCACTGAATCTGATCCTTCATCTTCTTCAGATTGAGCCCACAAAGGCTTTGAATACAAAATGTCATTTTCATTAGCGGAATAGCTCTTGAAATGAGTTGGAGGACGAGGGCTAGAATCTTCAAGGCCGGCCATTAATTCCCAAGTGTTGATTGTTTCAGGCTCACCGGGGGGAGTTCTTACGGGAGTTTTGGGGACAATTTTTGGGAGCTTATCCTCAATCAATTTGGACCAGACTTCAGCTTCAAGTTTGCTTTTCTCCTTGGTTTCCTGCAAATTCCCATTGCTTTGGTGGTTTGATTCTACCTTGAGATTGCCTAATGTGGTGGATGTTAATGCCACGACATGGTAGCTATCGCCTTTGTGTTGTGAAGGATGATGAACGTGCATCGTGTAACTTCTTGGGACAGGTGAACATGGTGCCCGACAGTGCCAGCATCGTTTCTGCCTGGAACTTGCACAACCCATAACATCAAAACAGACAAAAACAGGGGAAATTCTGGATTTTGATTGGATGAACAGAAAATGTTGATGGGAAGGAGAAAATTTGAAACTCTCTTCTACATTTAGAATAACAAGTAGTGCATATAATCTAATGATTTATAACAACGGAAAGATTGGAACTTTACAAGGAAAAAGATGAAACTAAAGACACCGAGATGAGAATTTGGATTAATCAAGTGAAAGAAGAATTGGGTTGCAGAGATCTCGGGATTTGAAACTTTATAGGGAAAAAGATGAAAATGAAAGACACTCAAATGGATTTTTCTCTTTTTCCGAGGGGAAACCAAAGGAAGAAGGAAACGATATTTGAATTGAGGAGAGGATGAGAGGGAAAATCCTTTTAGAAAGATGGATGAACATTCAACATCATAAAAATGGAAACAATTTTCTTACTTCTTGTTTTTTCTTCTCCTTCCAGAAGAAATTCTAGTGACAGTTGAAAAGGAGCTTTTAATGAGAGGCTGAGTTGTACAAAGATAAAAGAGTTAATTACATAAACCATGACTTAACTTTCTTCTCTCTCTTATTTTACTCATTCAACTTTAAAAGTTTTTAATTTACTCATTGAGCTTTGAAGATTAATTTTTTTGGCCACTCTACCATATTATTTCGTGTAAATTACAAATTTCATCATTGAACTTTAAAAGTTTTCAATTTCCTCATTAAACTTAATACATTGGATTTTTTGTCACTAAACTTTACTCCCTCTTGTATTTTGGTCACTCCGTAGTTAAATAGTTAACAAAGCTAAAAATGATGTCATTTAAGTAAAATAAAATTTTCTCCAAAACGACGTCGCTTTACATAGATATAACAACCCATCTTAACGTTTTAACTATTTAATGGCTGAGTGACAAAAAAACTAAATGTATTAAGTTTAGTAAAAAAATTAAAAAGATTCAAAATATAATGAGTGAAATATAAAAGAGAATAAAGTTTAGCTATCCTATCTAGAAAACTACGATCAATATGCACAGATTACATGAACTACAATAAATGCTTTGAATCATTATCGTGATTTAAGAAAATTTGCGATAAGAAAACAAATACATTTTTGGGTAAATTATAGGTTTAGTACCTAAACGTCGATTTTGGTCTATTTAGTATCTAAAATTTGTTTTTTTTAAATCATATCTAACGTTTAGTTTTTGTTTCATTTTAGTACCCATTTGTTAAAGACTTAATAGACGAGTTGACATGGCATAGCTTTGATGGACGGACGACTAATCTAAACATGAGACCACAAGAGAATAACAAGTGGACTAATATAGTCTAATTTCAGGATGAAGAAATCGAAGGGTCCAATGTTAATTTGGGGAGATTAAGGCATTTTCTGGTCAAACGGAGGTCAAAATCGCATTCATGGAGTCGTAAAGGTGCGAACTGGAAAGTTTAGGCTTCATCGGTCGACGAATGCGACAGTCGACGACTGTAGACGTGGCTGTCGACGAGCCCCTCTGTTAAGTTTTTAATGGCGATGTACTAAACTGAAAAAAAAAACTAAACATTTAGTATGGTTTAAAAAAAATGAAAGTTTAGGTACTACAACGGACAAAAACTGATAGTTTATATATTAAATACGTAGTTTACTCTAAATATTTAGGGTAAGGACTACACTTTGTTCAACACGTGGGTATTGGTTAATCTAATTATTACAAGAGCATGCTATAGCTCAGCATTGTCCACATGGTAGCCCCTGTAAAATTTGACAAACAATTAAATTATATAATAAAAAGGGTAAAAGAAAATGCATTAAACAATGGCTGCCCCTTCAAGGGGAGCATGGCAATTCCATAACCTTTTTTAAAGCTGCACGTATGCTATGTTAAAGTTAAAAATTAAAGTATAAATATGATATATCTTTTCTTAATTATCACATTAACATCTTATTCATTATAGCTCAAATATGATAGTAAATTTGTAAGGTTTTAAGTTGAAAGCTCCATAAAACGGCATCATGAACTTGTCGAGCGTTTACATAATTAAAAATACATAAATAGAGATTTTGATATATAATTGGGTTGATGATGATTGTAAATTTTAGTTAACAGTTCATCTATTCTTATTCTAGTTTAGGTGAAGAGTTATTGAAAATGATGGACAGAAGAATTTAGTCTCTAATCAAGAGAAGAAAGGAAAGATGAGAAGGTTGATACATTTTGTGCTCTTGATATCGTGATAAAATTTTGTAAGTGGGTAAGAAAAAAAGAAAAATATGACGTCTATCAATAAATTTAGGGTAAACTACTTCAAGTACCACCCACCTTTAGGTTCGGGCTCGTTTATGCCACCAACGTTTTAATTTTGTCAATTTTAACACTAACGTTTAAGTTTAACTGCAATTATGTCACTATATCGTTAATGACTTAACGACATGATAACATGACATCTCCGAGACGTGACCTTGTTGACGTTGCTCCCTCACCAAAACGACGTCGTTTTGGCATGACTGTTGTAACACCTCCTACCCGTGTTCGACCTGGATACGAGTCCGATGTGTCACATTGACTTTTCAAAACATTTACTTTGACAAAATATAATAAAAATTCAGTTCAACATTTTCAATAAACCAAATAATTTCTATTGTATAAAACATATGGTTTTACAAAACTTATCAGAGCGTATCTGACACCAATCTTTTATCTTAAATGCCAACTACATTTCATAAAATAAAATACATTTATTTAACTACATTTCTGATATGATCATTGGAAAGGAGAATCTGACCTGTCTTGCTCCTCATAGCTTCTCTTCTCGTTCTGTAACCTACGTGTGAAACAATCACACGCTAAGTCTATGACTTAGTGAGGCATATAAACATATAATAGAAAAAAAAATCTAACCTATAATCATGCATGAACAATTACTACTATCATATCATACACCAACATATTTCTATTCATATATCAAATCCACACATGTACATATATGATTATCTTCTTTCTTATCATTATCCTATTATTATCATTAATACCTTTATCGTATAATCATATACTTATCATTTATACCCATCATATATCATTTCATAAAGAAATACACTTAACATCATATCATTCATGTAATACAGTTCATATAACTAAAAACATATAACCTTTCACATAACCAATACACACATATACATATACCATTATCAATATATCATGCACTAACCAAGCAATACTCCAATACATGAATCCTGTAATTTATTCCATATAACAAATCACAAATACATATACATATCACATTCAATATATCTGTTTAATCTTTTTATTAGCCCATGTACACATGTGAGAACTTAAGGTATATGAGTACTATGAGGTTGTACACACATATGTTGTCACCACAGCTCGTATAAATGTCTCGAATGACCTATCCAGAGGTCATAAAGAACCTCAACAACTGTCCATAGGTCCCGAAGAACCTAGGTAAACTATCCATATGTTTCTTAGAACATAGGTAAACTATCCATATGTTCCGAAAGACATAGGTAATCATGTCCATATGTCTCGAAAGACATAGGTAACCCTCGACTCTTGGCATACCAACTATACCTATAGCTCTCGTACTATATAACATGGGCATTCTCTTATAATCACACGTTCCTTCTCTTCTATCACATACCCCATGTATGTGTAAACATCTTTCTTATATCATATAACATACATCACATATACATGTAATCATGTATATCATGTCTCACAATTTATATTATTCCACCTATGTTTATGTAACCAATCATGACATATCTTGTTCATATATGTTCTCCTATACATAACATAACATTCCATTTATTATGTCAATATCATATGAATTATGTAAACACACACACATACACACACACACACATCCTATACCCTATCACACTAGTGTATATATATTCATACAAAACATATCATGCATACAATAACATATAACTCATATCACACTTTCATATATTCTCATAGTTTATTTCACTTTCTTATGAAACCATTTATACTCATTCACTATTATAATAACTTGTACTCATGTATATCATATAACATATGCAATAACCATTAACATACATACATCATGTCAAACATATGCTCCTATTACGAGTTCATACATCCTATTATAGGAAATAGACTTATCGCAAGTCTTATTTCCATGAAACATCATGTAATAACTAGCATGCACTCACCTGGCCTCACTAGTCAATATCGATCTCTTATCTTTTCCCTTGATCGATCTTACTTGTCAATGGTTCCGGAACCCGTTTAGGCTCTGTATCTACATAATTACACATTTTAAGGCAATTATTAGATGTCTACACCTTCTAATTCGATACTAACAACTTAAATGAACTTAATAAACCAATATTCACTTTTTCCTTTAGTGGGTATCGATACCCTCCTTAGGGTATCGGTACCCTCACTGCATTTTGGATTTTTTTTCGTTTGAGAGGGTATCAGTACCTGTTGAATGGGTACCGATACCCCTAGCCCAGAAATCACATTTTCAGCATGAAAATTTCTTCATTTCATCTCAAACGCTTCATATATCATTCCCTTTTATATTCTTAACTTTCATACACATGCTTAAACTTACTTATACTCCTTTATCACATCTTTAACCTCAAAATCCTATCATCCATATGTAATTCAAGAATTACACTCGTTTTTCAACATGTTCCAAATTCAATTCTATTGCTTCTAACTTCTTAATTAAACCCTTGACAAGTCAAATTCAACCTCAAAATCTATTAACTCCTTTTATTTCAATAATTCACTTAAAAACTACTTTTACTTAATCTCTCTTAACTCTGTCGTCTTTTGATTTAAATTTGACTTAAGCTTTCTTTAAGCTTAAGTATACTCTAATGATCATAACCAACTCAAAAATTCAACAAGAAATTAACTATCTGAAAAACTCGCCTTTGTTTGGAGCTCATGGCCACGATGGAGAAGAAGAGAACCCACTCTCCAGACTCTTCTTTCCTTTTTCCTCATTTCCTACGTTTATCATCCTATATAAAAGGAAAATAAAAATCTTTCTTATCAAATTACCATTATACCCATTCAAACTTTCCATAATTACCATCTAATCTAACACTGAAATATTCCTATTTAAGTCATTAAACTTTTAACTTGTTTCGAAATCGAGCACATAATTTTCAAAATTTGCAATTTAGTCACTGACCCTGATTTTGGGATAGCTCCCTTGCCAAAACGACGTCGTTTTGACATGATTGTGTTTGGTGTTAAAAAAACCCCAAAATGATGAAGTTTTGTTTGAAATTTTTTAATAAATAATGTATTTGAAGGGATTTGAACCCAAAACCTTTTGAAACAAAAGTTAAGTTTTAACCATTGTGCTAACTTAAATTTTTTAATATAATTCTATAAACACAATATACATAACATGAGTCAACATTTCAAAAGTTATTTTCTAAAAAACCTATGAAATTATTAAAATTCCTAAAAACACCTTAAATTCCTGAAAATCTAAAAAAACTCCTAAATTCCTAAAAAACTTGAAAATCATAAACTCTAAATCGTAGTCCCTAAAAATCATAAGATTTATTTTTTAGGGATTACGATTTAGAGTTTATGATTTTTTTTAATCCTAAATTCATTATAAACAATAAATCTTGTGATTTTTAGGGATTACAGTTGAAAGTTTATGAATTTTTTATAATCCCTAAATTCATTTTAAACGAGCCCAAACGTAAAGGTGAATAATTTTTAAAGTGGTTCACTCATTAGGATTGTTATGAAATATGTCATATTAAATAACTCATCGTCAATAATGCTGTATGAATTATTCGGTGAAAATATGACACTAATATAATGAAAGAAAATAAAAAGATAAATGGTCAGAATATTTACTGTTATCATTATAATTTTATCAAAATTAACTAATTGATATAAAATGAATTAGAAAATTTGTGGAACCCTTGACGTTAAGGGTACAAGTAGACGTACAGATCACTAGTCCATTATGAAGAAAGAGGGCATGCCCAACTTAATAACCTAACCCATCAAAAATATAAAATAAATAAACAAATGAACAAGATTTATGATTATTATTATTTCAATAAAAAGTGGTTATATGAAATAAAATAATGTTTTCTTGGATGGAATGTCGGTCTGCTGGTTGCTTCTAGTCTACGTTCATGGGTTTCCACTAATCATATAATATACATGCATCCCCCATTTATATATCAGACAAGTTTCACATTGGATTTGAACATTTGGACTGCCGATGTATGATTTTTATTGAGATTAGAATCAAGCTTAGCTGTGTACTTACCCTAACTTGCAATTCTTTTTTATTCCATTATCAGATCGTTGAAACTTGTAAACAATAATGACATGTAAACTACTGTAGTTTTTTAATTTCACATTTTTCTTTTAACTATATTAGTTATTATTATTAATATGAGGTATGTATAAGATAGTATTTGTTCAAAGATAACTCTCAACCATTTGACATTGAACGTTCACACTCCTAGTATTCATGGTGCTCGATCCCGAGACTACAAAAAATAACAATAATTTATTAACTATCGAGATCGTTTGGTTCGTGTAATAATATTAGAGTAACACTCTTCAAATTAAAATGAGAAAAGTTATCAAATTTAAGAATTAATTTTGACCTAAGTTTGAGTAGTTACGTCTGCAAAATGTGTGTGCGTTATCAATAGGTTAAAAAAGTTATGAATAAATGCTACCTTATAATCGTCTTAGATTATTAAAAAAAAACTAATGCGGACCAAAAATAAAGTTCATGAACTAAATAAAAAGAAGATTATTAAAAAAAAGAATAATACAAATTAAAATCAAGTTTTAAGGTTAAATTGAGGAAAATACTAAGTTAAAGAACTAAAAATTGATTTATCTCTGGTAATAATAGATCGCTGAACTCATTTTTTTTAATTTAATTCCTAATTTTTTACATTAACTCCAAAATTTAGATCTTGATCATTTTGATTATGTGGTGCTATAAGATAATGTAATGTGGTATAATATTAGAGTATCATGTGACAAATGATGGTGGGAGTGGCTATTCTCCCCAAAAAGAAAAGGTTTTATATTTAATTATTTTTAAGTCCTTAATTTTAAAATTATATAAGGAAGAGGGATAATCTCTAATTTTATTATTTATTGATTTTGCATATTGGTTGTCTAGTTTGATATTTTAGTACACGAAATTTTAAACATGATTGATTATATGTTAGTTGTTATCTCATGTATGTTAAAAATATGTTTAAATGTTCAAATTTTGAACATAGAGAGTATCAATACTATTTTACATAATAGTATCGGCAACACAAACTCTAGTATAGATACTACCCTTGCCCAACGGACGAATAACAACTTAATTTTAAAATATAATAAAGGAAGTACCGATACTCCCTATGTTGGGCAATTTTGTTTTGCAATAATTAAAGACCCTAATTGTTCCAAATCATCTACAACGACTATAAACGACCACAACTTCATTCAAACAATTGAGATCAAGAGAAAAATTCTTTCACTCTTATTTTTCTTTTTCATTTTGTACACAAATGTTTTGAGCTTAATTGTATATCTATAGTATTCATTCTTGCAAGCTCAAATTTGTAAACAACTATTTTTTGAGGCTTTCTTGTTTTATCCTTTGTGAAAGGGGAGTAGTTCTAGTTTAGTCTTTGAAAAACTAGATAATTGTAAAAGGCTACTCTAAGCCTAGAAAAAGAAAGATCCAATTAGTGAATTTATTAGAAAATCTTTAATGTGGAGCTAAGGTAGTGGATATAAACTTGGTTTACAAGTCGAATCACTATAAATCTTTGTGCAAATTGTTTATCTTTCTTTACTTCCACACCAAATTTTTCAAAAGCTATTTCACCTCCTCTTAACTTATTTCGGTTGATCCATATAGCTTCAATAATATTAACACTTAATTTAAATCAAGCTCAAACTTTAAATGTGAAACTAGATCTAACTCTAAATTTCGTTTCGAACTTTGAATTTCTTGTGGCTTGAACTCTGGTTCTGGTGGATTCAATTCATAGTTTGGAGAGTTCATTTCTTGTTATTGGCCCAATCACTAGATAATGAAGACATGCATTTAATTCTTCTTCATCCCAAAAGTTTTGGTATAAGCCCATAAAACACAGTCGTCTATGATTCATAAATGCATTAAGAAGAAATTCCATAATGAAGCAAGACAGATATTATTATTTTTAATAATCTAGAACGATTATAAAATAATAATAATAAAATATTATTAATTTTTTCAAATGTTTTGTACAAATCAAGTTATTTTAATAGTTAAAAGGGCATCTATTATCTTTTAAAGTCGCAGGTTCAAACATAAACGATTACAAAAAAATTAAATTGTAACTATTTAATGATTGAAATTTTTTAAAATAAATACTACTTGTGATCATCTTAGATTAATAAAAAAATCTATCAATATTCTAAATTATTACGTTCGGCTCCATAGCTTTGTAATATTGAAAAGTATTATCGCTTGCATAAATGTTGAATATATTTATCCCATCTCATCTATGTTTTGGTGCAACTTTGAGGTCATTCTATATTTTATTCATTCAGTCTCGTCGTTTTGATTAATGTATAAATTCCCATTTGTGTTCCTCCATAGCCACAAAGCTATATGCCTAAGGATGTTGTGACACATTGCAAACACCATGATTGATGATCAACAGTTTCTAGAGCAGGGCAATGATTGAATGAATATATAACCCAAGCTACCTAGATGCTTTAACTTTTAAATCTAAACATCAAAGCATAATAACATATTGATATAAAAATACGAGAAGTTTTATTGTGTGACATATTAGGATACGGTTAAAAAATACGAAAAATTAAAATGTTATGAATAAGGTAATATTTAAGGTATCGTTTAACTTAAAATGTTATGGAAAATGTAATATTTTAGGTTGTGTATATTATTTTTAACCTTTATTTAAAAAAATTTTAGACTTTCTCTAAAAAACACATATCTCATGTCTATCCATACTAAATAAAATTCATGTTATACATATAATTTAAAATCCGATATATAGAATGAAACAACATTTTTTGAAACTCGTGCATAACCCTTCTAGGATGGAGATAAGTTTAAACATTGAGAAATGTTTATTTAACTATAATAAAATGTAAGAGTATTAAGTGTTAATTTAATAATTGAGAGGAACAATTTTTTATAAATATTTAAATTAAAATTTTTAAAATACTAAAATATAAAAATATTAGGAGAGGCAATAACCCCTCCTACCTCCTAAATGACTTTGTCCTTGAACCCTACTAGTTGGTAGCTTTAATGGAATTGGAATTTAAAACATAATATGGGATATAGACATCGCAAAATTTAGGTTTCACAAATATACTTGTTTAAATGTCATTTTATATATTTAAATGATTTTAATTTTAAACCTAATTTGTAAATTGTAAATTTTAATTTTTTTATTAATCTGGGGTAAATACAAGGTAATACATGTTCAAAGATAACTTTTAATCATTTGACATTAAACGTTCGTAATCTTAAAATCTAAATCTTATATAAGACAAATAATATCATTATAACCTTATTTTTAATTTTTTTATCATCAATGTATATATATATATATATATATATATATATATATATATATATATATATATGCCGTATGAGGTGAAAATCTCATGTACGGTTTTGGAACGGAGAATTCTTTGAATCGAATGACGACCGTAACGGATGTCGGCTCAATCCGAAGGAAATTATGCGGAGGCCTTACAAAATTATTATGAAGCTATGCGACTAGAAATTGATCCCTATGATCGAAGTTATATACTCTATAACATAGGCCTTATCCACACAAGTAACGGAGAACATACAAAAGCTTTAAAATATTATTTTCGAGCACTAGAACGAAACCCGTTCTTACCCCAAGCTTTTAATAATATGGTTGTGATCTGTCATTACGTGCGACTATCTCCACTATAGAAATAAAAAAAGGAAAGAAAGAGCTTATATAATTTACATAATCTCCGTTACTAATCCTTTATGTATTTTGGTGTTCCTAACCATCCACTCATTTTTTTTATTTAATCCCCCGTTTGTTTAGCAATACATGTATGGGAATCCATACAAAGTATAGCGAAAACTCTAGACGGTTGATCTTTTGAGCCCGCTTCAAGCTAGATTGACTAATCAACCCGCCTTGGGGTAAAGACTCCTTTCGCTTACGTTTTCTTCCACTTAACTCTTGTACATAGTAAATGAGATTCAATTATTTTGTTTAATTTACTGCGAATTTCTAAGCTGCTTTCTTTCACTCATATATAACTATCTAATTTCGTTTATCAACCTGAACTGAAGGATAATAAAAAACGAAGATATCTATTCAATCCATTCAACTTATTTTCTAGAACGAAAGGAATAGGCCCGATAAAATAATCTTGTCAGTATCGGTAGAAATGATCTTTCCCTCGTGATCGGCTATAGCGGGAACTCCTGAATCTAGAGCCACTTGGCGTTCCAACCCAGTTCCAACAATGCACTTCTCGGAACGAGAAAGCGGAACTGCTTGGCGTTGCATATTAGAACTCATTAAAGCCCGATTCGCGTCATTATGCTCGATAAAAGGAATGAGGGAAGCTCCAATAGAAAAATATTGAAAAGGAAAAATACTTCGAAGATGAACCTGTTCCCATGCAATAGTCAGGAATTCTTGGCGGTATCGAGCCGGAACAACCTGTTCTTCCTGAATACCCCGATTCAGGGCCAAAGAATTTCCTGCCGCTACCATATAATATTCATCTCGACTTGGGGATAAATAAAGCATCTGTGCTTTTTTTGATCTCTCAAAGATTTTAATTTTATAAAATGGACTTTCTAGAGACCCCCAATGACCAATCCTGGCATGAATTGCTAAGGATTCACACTCACTCTCCATCACATTGTCAGAACAAAAGTGTCATATGTATCGATATGGAAATATTTGATATGTGAAGACATGATTTGATTTAGGTTTCTATCTAATAAATTCTAGATATATAGATAGAAATGGATCTTGTTGTATATATATATATATATATATATATAGGATTTATCATAGAAATAACATTACAAAAATATTTATATGGTTGAAGAATAGAAGAAGAACAATAAGAAGAAATATTTAATATAAAGAAAAGATTTGGTTTAAGTAAACAATAATAAAACCCCTTGAGAGAGGGGGGGGGGTAAGCAAAGCACATGGGAAGAGGAAGGCATGTGGAGAAGATTCAGTGTGCTTAGTGTTTGTTTAATAGAGATATTGAGTAAAGGCAACAAGGAATAACATTGATCCAACCTATTCCAAAGGGCTAACCCCCCTATTTCCAATAAAAAAACCATGTGAAGGGCTGCTTGTAAGCCACATTAGACCACTACATTGTAGGATCCACTTTTTTAAATGAAAAAAATATTAGGATAAATTTTAGGTATAATCCCCAACACCACACTGAAATGAGCAACTAGGGTTTATGGCTTTGGGTATAGAGTTGGATACACACATAAAATTTGACATGGGAAAAGTGAAACCAACAAATGATATCTCCATCAATGGACGTATTATCCTAAAACTTTTTTTTAAAGTAATATAATATAATTATTAATATATTTAATCATATTAAACTATATATATGTTGATAGGTTAATAGTCCGTAATATTTATATCTTAAAACTTTAGGATTCCCTTGATTTAAGAAAGCACAAGTTATTTTTGTTTTTATTTTAAAAAATATAAAACATCGAAGAAATTGTGGTTGGTTAAAAACTTTTACAATGATTTTTAAACACTGTAAATATATTAAAAAATAGAAAATAAAAAAGATGTTCTCGTTAGATTGACTAAAAATATTTGTAAAATTGAAAAAAAAATAAGTATTTTTATCTTAATAAATTAGTTCATATTCAATTCATATAAACATAACATTATTTTCAATGATTTTTATATATTAAATCTTTAACTTTGATTGGAGTCCATATAATTTTAAGAATTTTCTTTATCATGTTCCTATTATAAGATAATAGATAACCAAGCATACTTTCATATTTTTATTTGGGGACAAGAAATTGATCGTATGTGAATTTAATTTGATCTTACAGAGTGTAGACACTCATTTTCGTCCCATTTTTTATTATTATATATATATATACACACATTATATAGTTTGAAAACATTTTTAAAATATATATATAATATATAGTTTTGACAAGCATGTTTAAGAACATTTATATTATATAGTTTTTAAAACATTTTGAAAACTAATATAATATATAATTTTTAAAACATTTTTTGAATATATATATATTATATAATTTTTAAAACATTTTGAAAATAAATATAATATATAGTTTTTAAAACATTTTTGAAAATATATATTATATAGTTTTTAAAACATTTTGGAAATATATATAATATTATATAGTTTTCAAAAAATCTTTTTGGAAAATGCATATAATATATAATTTTTAAAATAACATATTAGAAATTAATATATTATATATTTTCGAAATTGTTTTTATTTTTATTTATTTATTTATTTATTTATTTTGTTCAGGGTCCAAAATGAGGTTCGAATAGTCCAAGAGCTAGGCCTGAACCAGCCCAGCAACGTCTAGGGTTTCTCAACTTAGTCCCAATGCCGCACAACTTATGGCCGTTAGATCAAGCAGTAATCAACGGCTCAAATCGCGTGATAACTAGGGTTTTGAAGCCCCAAATATCTCATCAAATGCGCAGCCAGATCCAAACTGTTGGATCTGACCCAATCCAACGGTCAGGAATGTCTCAGAACGTTTTGGAATACAAGACGAGATTGCAAATCGTCCACCGACCGAGATCTTCGGTACCCGAAGCCGGAATCCTCGCAACAACATCCCGGAAAATGGGTATCCTACAAACCGAGAATCGCGCCACGAACACCAAACGAGACTGACCCATCCCGTGATGTTCGGCAACGTTCACCGGCCGAGAGGGTATAAATACCCCCAGACAGAACGGAACCAGAGGGGGATCATCAACAGTGCACAAAAGCACCACCAAAGAGACAACACTGTCAATACAACCATAAAGCCAAAACCAAAACCAAGGGAACCACAAAACATCATCACTGCCAACAAACAAAGCCAAACGCCAAGATCACCGAGAGCCAAGATCGAGTACCAAAAAACACAAGACCGAAACATCGGTCAACACCACAAAATACATAGTGTATACGAGAACCATCAGCAAATATCCAGAAACCAAAAAACCACCATCAACAAAGAACGAAGAGAATAAAACAGAACCAAAGAACCACACAAAAATACCAGCAACCATACGAACACTACAGTAAAATCGAAAGAACAAGCAAAACAACGAAGCACAAAGACCAAACGGCGAGAACAGAAGCGGAAAGGTCACCGGAAAGGTAAACGACCGAGACTTTTTGGTTTAGATCTACGCCAATAGGGGCTTTGTTTGGAGAAATAGGTCTCGGATTTGGGATTGGGGGTGGAGATGAACATTCGGAGAGGTTTCAGTTTTTTCGGCCGTCGCCGCGACGGAGAAGACACCAGACGGCGGCTGGATTTTGGCCGAGGCATGAGAGGTGGAGAGAGCTCTCAACTCTCCCTCTCTCTTCAGATATCAAAATGAGGAAAATGAAAGGGAAATAAGGCTTTTGGGTCGTACTTGAATTTGGTCACCATCTGTAATTTTCCTCCATACTTCCAATTTAATCAATTTAGTCCCCGCTTATATTTTTGATATTTTGTGAATTGGCACCTAATTTTTTCTTTTTTCTTTTGCAGTTCATTTTAATCCCAATCTAATCCATTAATTTCAATTTGTCTCAATTTGATCCTCTAAGCTGTTACTTTATTTTATTTTTTATTTTTGATTTTTTTTATTACATTTTAAAATTTAACCTTTTTTAATATTATTTAATTATTTTTTATTTTTTCTTATTTTTCTTATTTTTTTGTTTTCTCTGATTTCCTTTTTTATTTATTCTATTTTTTTTTAATTTTTTTCCCTTTGACTTTTTCTTTCTCTTATTTCTCTTGTTTTTTTGCTTATTTAATTTTTATTTATTTATTTTCATTGTTTTATATATATATGTATTTCTTGATTTAACATTTATATATTTTATTTTTTATCTGCTTATTTATTAATTCATTTTTCTAACATTTTCGATCTCTTTTTAGAGAAAGTTCAACCGATCAAAGGTAATTAATTCGAATTGAATTTTTAAATTTCAATTTAAATTTTTAATTTTCGCGATTAAGACAACCGATAAATTAATTGGTACCGAAAGGACGGTTCAAGGGTGCTAATCCTTCCTTGACCGTAACCGATTCCTGAACATGACACGTTTCTAGTACAACGCAAATCAAGTAAGATGGTGTCTGACCCACCTAAATTTGTTTTAAAGTGGTCGGTGGTGACTCTAACCCAAATTCATTCAAGTCGAAGCCCGATTCCGGGGTCAAACCGAAAGACGGTTCCGATAGTTTGGCGACTCCGCTGGGGACAGGTAAGTAAGTCAGGCCGAAATTAATTTTCGGTTGTCTCTTTTAGCGAAAGTTATAAATTTTAATTTATTTATTCGATTCTAATTATTTACCTTTGATTATTTTTCAAGTAAATAGTTGTATTGACGTTTTTTAATAATTTCAGATTTTTCAAAATTGTCATCTCTAGCTCTATACCCGAGCTCCGAACCTTTTTAAGTGGGGGTGAAAGCGAAGCCTTCGTGGGAATTTATTCTCCCTATGGGCCTAGCAAGTAACCTTCGGGATTCATATACCTTATGCATTTGTGTGAATTTATTCTCCGTATGGGCATAAGGGAATATTTCCTATCGAGTTTAACTTAGTCCACATAAGCTTGTAATAGGCTTAGGACTAAGGGTCTGGCAAGCCCAAGGGGGCACCGGCAAGGAGAACTCGAGTACCTTTTTTAGAACCTAAACCGGGAGAGTATAGGGAATTAGTGCCCACCCCAAAACCTTATTCCAAACCCTAGGTTATTTTGTTTCCTGTTTTATTTTCTGTTCAAAGCATGCGAACTAGACAAATATCCTGTTAGGATTTGTTTGAAATTAGCATGCGGGATAGAAATCATGTCCGGGTAGGAATATTAAGCATGTTCGGGTAGATATCATGTAGGGTAGGACTTTTATTTTTCATGATTATTTTTTATTATTTTTACCTCACTAACTCTTTTTTTTTTCTCTTTCATTTTATTTTCATCACTTGCATCATTTAAAAGAGGTGTTGATCCACCAAAAGTGTGTTTGCTAAACATGAATAATCTACATTAATGGACAAAGGGGTTGTAATACAAGAGATGAAAATGCAGAGGACAATCTACAAGGAGACTATGTGTCACATTTAATCCAGAAGACGTGGTGCCCGCAATTGAAGAGTATATCAATATACTGCATTATAAAGGACTCAGTGAACCAGGTCTACATCAAGCACAATGAAAGTCTATCTTTGAAGAACTGACTGGCAGAAGTTGTTGGGGCAAGATGAAGACCACTGATCTTAGGAGTCACTTCAAATACGACAATGGAAAAATGATAACTGAAATTGGAGACCATTGCTGACGAATTCAAGAAATAGACAAATAGACTTCACATAGTTCCTATCAATTAAGGGCCCAAATGATGTATTCGTTTGGAACAGGCTCAACAAAAGATAAATGCCGGAGGTGCAGTCCTTTGAGACTTTTTTTTGGGCAAACAACTCGTCATTTGCACGGTTCATCCAGAGAAGACATAGCGGTTCGACAGGTTATTCAACCGGTGACGGATGAAGGCGGAAGACTAGTCAACATGTCAGAAGCTGTCAGAATATTTTTTGTCTCTTAAAAGATAAACACTTTTGTCCCTAATAAGGATTATTTCTAATAACAGACACATTTTTGGATCAATAACAGACACATTTGGCATTTTGTTATTTTCTTTGCATTCGCATTAACTAACATATACATGTTTCATCAAAAGGAGCAAATATTGGATACACCATCTCAAGCATTGGACACACCTCATCCGCATAACACCCACCTGAAAAAGAAGAAGATGGAAGCAAGAATCGAGAAAATCGAGGAGAACATGGCCAAATTACAGAAAGAGCTAGAAGACAAGATAAACCAGAGCAGTCGAAATACTTTGGAAACAATCACAAAAAACCAAGAGTCAATAGTTGATTAGATCGTTGTTAAGTTAGTTGGCCTAAAACAGACCAGTACGTATGGGGCAGGTTCACCGGAAGGGGTAACTATACAACCTACCCCGCAAGTGGTTATCTCACCTGAAATCTTACCAGAACTTCGAGGGGACTCATCTGCTGCAAAAGTGAAGCCCTCGTCCTCTGTATTTAACCCTAAGAATAATCTGAGTTATTAACATGTACCGGATTTGGACGAGGATGACAAAGCGAAGAAGATGGAGGAAAAATCAAGCAGTTGGAGGAGGAAATGAAGATAGTTAAAGGAGACTATGACTACCATGGAGTCGATGCCGCAGAACTCAGTCTAGTCCCAGACTTAGTTCTTCCACTGAAATTCAAGTCCCCGGAATTCGAGAAGTTTGACGGGAACAGTTCCTCATATGCTCACATCACCATGTTCTGTCGAAAGATGATAGGATATAGAGGAAACGATCAACTCCTGATTCACTGCTTCCAGGAGAATCTGTCGGGCTCAGCCATTCGGTGGTACAACCAGTTAAGCCGATCAAATATCAAGACCTGGAAGGATCTGGCCAAGTCATTTCTGGAACAATACAAGCATGTCAATGACATAAGGCCAGATCGAGTTATGCTACAAAGCATGGAAAAGAAGCATAACGAGAGTTTCAGGGAGTACGCACAAAAATGGAGGGATTTGGCTGTGAAAGTTCATCCACCGTTGGATGAAAAGGAAACCTGAAAGCTCTTCGTGCAGACCCTGAAGGCTCCATACTTTAGGCACCTGGTTGCGATCACATCAGGAAGCTTTTTAGACTTGGTTATGGCTGGAGAAATGATTGAGTCGGCCATAAAGCAAGGTAAAATTAAGGATGTGGAGGCTAGTAGGAAACCTCCTATGCGAGAGCGGGATAAAGATATTAACAACATCAACCATGCCAGTAAAGGTGTTATAATCTCCAAACCGAAATCAACTGCAGCTGTACCGTCAGGTACTTCTAAACAAGATTCCAGAGAACCAAGGAGGGAAAGGGAACATTTCGACCCTATTCCCATGACCTACAAGAGCTTTACCATCAACTTCTTGACACCCATGTAGTGTCACCATACCCGGTGGAACCCATGAAGCCCTCATACCCCAAGTGGTATGATGAGAATGCGCATTGTGAATATCACGGTGGTGTCCCAGGGCACACAATTGAGAACTGTTACGCATTCAAAAGAGTCGTACAGAAGATGCGTAACCAGAACTGTATCGACTTCAATAACTTGGGGGCATCCAAGTAAGGAAGATCGTTTCATCATTTGAGGCATTCTGTTTGAACTTGTTTTTTTTCACTTTTTCAAGTTTTTGTAAGAACATTTGAATAAATTTATGTTACTTTAATGATGACGAGCAATGAATCACATTTGCAAACTTGCAATTCTTTGAATATCATTTGAATTAAGAAACTCTGTGAATGGTTCAAAGTTACGGATCTTTGACAAAGTAACATGTTTTAAAACAAGGACATTAACCTTACCCAGAATATACCCTCAAACACCATACCCTGCTCTTACAATTAACCAATACAACATTTTCCTTTCATAAGGTGCGGACAACAAGTGACATCATTTGCAATTACTATGTTTTTTATTTAAGAGGTTCAATGACGATGATGATCTTTCAATTGAAAGAGTCGAGTAGGTGAATTCAATTTAGGTCAGTTGCTTGAAAATTGAACGCTAAAGATGAAATTTTTAACTTTCAACAAACACCTAGGTTATAACAGGTTCTTCTTGACAATCTTAAGAAATTAAATCTGTAAAGCTGAGCTATTCCACTAAGGCAATTGGTTATAGAGGAAACTTGAAAGCCCTGGCCTTATGAGTAGATCACGTTCAAACCATGACATTGCTCGGACACTTGGCAATTCGGTGTTTGCTCCACTGCTCTTGTCAGGTCGAAGACTCTGTGATGAGATGAACCCTTTAGTTAACTTGATAAAAGTGATTATAATATTAAGTTGTCCCTCTAAAGCAATTGGTTAAACACCCCGACTTTATAGATTTAGCTAGCCAGACAATGGTAAATTAAATCAAATTTATCTAAGCAAGAAATTTTCGGTAATGATGGCCTAAGGGAGTTAAGGGACACCTGTTATAGTCAACTACACACGAGCACTCAAGAATTTCATTTTTAGACCGATATTTTTTGCACTACCTTTGTTAGAGGAGCCTACAAAGCTTGAACAAATGGAAGATTTCAGAGGACCGAAATAGAAGGACTAGTAATTGATCAGGCTAGTTGCGTCATTTTGTCCGCATCCGATTAAAATGCCAAACCAAAGAAAAGCCTATTGCAATAACCGAAAAATGACCCTTTTATGGCTGAAACCTTAGGTCAACCTAAAGACAACTCATCCATTCGAACATTTGTCAAAGAGATATAACTCTAAAAGTATTAGAAGAGCTATTGATTCCTTTGATATACTTTGAACTCGTGTTTATAATCTGATTCAGTTGCGAGCATGAATTAAGGAGCAATATTTGACTACATTTTTTATCCTTTTCCCTCCTAAAACAAGAAAAAAGAGAAAAACATTTTCAAACAGAACAATCTCAGATTTGAAAGGTCTGTAAAGCCAAAGCTCGAAAAGATAATGAGACACGATCGATTCCATGAACCAGATTGGCAGACAAAACACGAGACTCTAGTCCAAGAGATAAAACATAATTCATTCATGTTGCATGCATCTTAGACATACCTAGGTGCATCACATTTATCATTTTAGCATACATGATTTTTTGCAGCTTTTAGAGTCAAGTTTCGACTTCTGGATGAAGGATACTCGATTCACAAGCGCCTTTAAAGAACGATGGTGGTTGCTTAACTCAGCAGTGAGAAGCTACACCTCAATCGACTTGACATATCTACAAATCTCAGAACCAATTTCAGATAGGTTCGAGGACCAATTTAGATCAAATCCAGTTCGGCTCAAACTCACCATGAGCAACATGTTTTCAGTTAACGTTTTCAAGCCAGATTTCAATTCTACAACGGAAGATATCTGGCTGTCAGAATTTATCAGGAGGTTATCCCGTAAAAGGGGAGTCATTCAAAGATTGTCTCATTTGGTTCAAACTCGCTCAAAGGAACCACCTGAAGGATCATGACCGGCTTCGACCCGTGAAGGGAAGCCATTTTTTAAACAAACTATTTGCAGCATAGCTTAAGTCGAGAAAGGCTACCTGCCAAACACCTTCGAGTTCGATTACACTCAGCTTCGAGGGCACATCATTTACATCATAACTCAAGGCTAGAAGGGTTATCTGTCACCAAAGCCCTTCGAGTTCGACTACGCTCAGCTCCAAGGCACGTCATTTGCAGCATAGCTTAAGTCGAGAAGGGCTATATGCCAAAGACCCCCGAGTTCGATTACACTCAGCTTTGAGGGCATATCATTTACAGCATAACTCAAGGCTAGAAGGGTTATATGTCACTAAAGACCTTCTAGTTCGACTACGCTAAGCTCCAATGCATATCATTTAAAGCTCAACTTAAGTCTAGAAGGGTTGTCTGCTAACAAAAGACCTTTGAGTTCGACTACGCTCAGCTCCAAGGCATATCATTTGCAGCATAGCTTAAGTCGAGAAAGGCTATCTGCCATAGACCCTTGAGTTCGATTACACTCAGCTTCGAGGGCATATCATTTACATCGTAACTCAAGGCTAGAAGGGTTATCTGTCACCAAAGACCTTCGAGTTCGACTACGCTAAGCTCCAAGGCATATCATTTGCAACACAACTTAAGTCTAGAAGGGTTGTCTGCCAACAAAAGACCTTTGAGTTCGACTACGCTCAGCTCCAAGGCATATCATTTGCAGCATAGCTTAAGTCGAGAAAGGCTATCTGCCAAAGACCCTCGAGTTTGATTACACTCAGCTTCGAGGGTATATCATTTACAGCGTAACTCAAGGCTAGAAGGGTTATCTGTCACCAAAGACCTTCGAGTTCGACTACACTCAGCTCCAAGGCATATCATTTGCAGCACAACTTAAGTCTAGAAGGGTTGTCTGCCAACAAAAGACCTTTGAGTTCGACTACGCTCAGCTCAACGGCACATCATTTGCATCATAGCTTAAGTCGAGAAGGGTTATCTGCCAAAGACCCCCGAGTTCGATTACACTCAGCTTCGAGGGCACATCATTTGCAGTATAACTTAAGTCGAGAAGGGTTATCTGCCAACCAAAGACCTTCGAGTTTGACTATGCTCAGCTCCAAGGCACATCATTTGCAGCATAACTTAAGTCGAGAAGGGTTATTTGCCAAAGACCCCCCGAGTTCGATTACACTCAGCATCGAGGGCACATCATTTACAGTATAACTCAAGGCTAGAAAGGTTATCTGTCACTAAATACCTTCGAGTTCGACTACGCTTAGCTACAAGGCACATCATTTGCAGCATAGCTTAAGTCGAGAAGGGCTATTTGCCAACCGAAGACCTTCGAGTTCGATTACGCTCAGCTCAGAGGAAAACCAAATTTAAAGAATAACTCAAGGCAAGAAGGGCTATATGTCAATAAAATTTTCGAGTTCGATTCCATTCAGCTCGATGACACCTCAATCACACTACTGTCCAACTGCAAACGAGGTTTTCAAGTCGAGAAGAAGACCTGGGTTAACCGTGCCTTAGTGACGAGGAATAGTTTTCCGACAGCATAGCTTAAATCGAGAAAAGCTATCTGTCAACGAAGAACTTTCGAGTTTGATTTCATTTAGCTCGAGGGCCTATCAACCACATGGTGAAGTCAAAGAACTACTTTCCAGTCGAATTTTTAAACAAAGGTCTTTAAACCGAGAAGAAGACTGAAGCGGACTACAACGAGAAGCCATATCATGATTCCTAACTACATATTAAATTCCATGTCATTTCAAGGTGGACTCGACTTCGCGACGGAGGAGCCATCTACAATTCAATTCGACAGAGAGTTATTCTTCAACTTTACCGAACGGAAATTTGTGTCTTTTTATCTGTCCTATTTTTTGTTCCACGAAAAAAGACAAAGAGGGGCAGCTGTAGACACTCATTTTCGTCCCATTTTTTATTATATATATATATAAATTATATATTTTGAAAACATTTTTAAAAAATATATATAATATATAGTTTTGACAAGCATGTTTAAGAACATTTATATATTATATAGTTTTTAAAACATTTTGAAAACTAATAAAATATAATTTTTAAAACATTTTTTGAAAATATATATATTATATAATTTTTAAAACATTTTGAAAATAAATATAATATATAGTTTTTAAAACATTTTTGAAAATATATATTATATAGTTTTTAAAACATTTTGAAAATATATATATAATATTATATAGTTTTTGAAAAATCTTTTTGGAAAATGCATATAATATGTAGTTTTTAAAATAACATTTTAGAAATTAATATATTATATATTTTCGAAATTGTTTTTATTTTTATTATTTTTTATTATTTTTTAATTTATTTATTCTGTTCAGGGTCCAAAATGAGGTTCGAATAGTCCAAGAGCTAGGCCTGAACCAGCCCAGCAGCGTCTAAGGTTTCTCAACTTAGTCCCAGCGCCGCACAACTTACGACTGTTAGATCAAGCAGTGATCAACGGCTCAAATCGCGTGATAACTAGGGTTCTGAAGCCCCAAATATCTAATCAAATGCGCAGCCAGATCCAGACCGTTGGATCTGACCTAATCCAACGGTCAGGAATGTCCCAAAACGTTCTGGAATGCAAGACGATATTGCAAATCGTCCACCGATCGAGATCTCCGATACCTGAAGCTGGAATCCTCGCAACAACAGCCCGGAAAATGGGTTTCCTACAGACCGAGAATCGTGCCACAAACACCAAACGGGACTGACCCATCCCATGATGTTCGTCAACGTTCACCGACCGAGAGGGTATAAATACCCCAGACAGAACGAAACCAGAGGGGGATCATCAACAGTGCACAAAGGCACCACCAGAGAGACAACACTGTTAATGCAACCACAAAGCCATGACCAAAACCAAGGAAACCACAAAACATCATCACTGCCAACAAACGAAGCCAAACGCCAAGATCACCGAGAGCCAAGATCGAGTACCAAAAAACACAAGACCGAAACATCGGTCAACACCACAAAATACATAGTGTATACGAGAACCATCAGTAAATATCTAGAAACCAAAAAACCACCATCAACACAGAACGACAAGAAGAAAACAGAACCAAAGAACCACACAAAAATACCAGCAACCAAACGAACACTACAGTAAAATCAAAAGAACAAGCAAAACAACGAAGCACAAAGACCAAACGGCGAGAACAGAAGCGGAAAGGTCACCGGAAAGATAAACGACCGAGACTTTTTGGTTTAGATCTACGCCAATAGGGGCTTTGTTTGGAGAAATAGGTCTCGAATTTGGGATTGGGGGGTGGAGACGAACATTTGGAGAGGTTTCAGTTTTTTCGGCCGTCGCCGCGATGGAGAAGACACCATACGGCGGCCGGATTTCGGCCGAGGCATGAGAGGTGGAGAGAGCTCTCAACTCTCCCTCTCTCTTCAGATATCAAAATGAGGAAAATGAAAGGGAAATAAGGCTTTTGGGTATTTATATATTGAGGACTAATATGCAAATAGAGGATTCTTAAATCCTCTCCGCAGTCACTGATATTTTGAGTCGCACTTCAATTTGGTCACCATCTGTAAATTTGCCTCCATACTTCCAATTTAATCAATTTAGTCCCCGCTTATATTTTTTATATTTTGTGAATTGGCACCTAATTTTTTTCTTTTTTCTTTTGCAGTTCATTTTAATCCCAATATAATCCATTAATTTCATTTTGTCTCAATTTGATCCTCTAAGCTGTTACTTTATTTTATTTTTATTTTTATTTTATTACTTTTTAAAATTTAACCTTTTTTAATATTATTTAATTATTTTTTATTTTTTCTTATTTTTTTCGTTTTCTCTGATTTCCTTTTTTATTTATTCTATTTTTTTTATTTTTTTTCCCTTTGACTTTTTCTTTCTCTTATTTCTCTTGTTTTTTTTGCTTATTTTTTTATTATTATTTATTTATTTTCATTTATATATATATATATATATATATATATATATATATATATATATATATATATCTTGATTTAACATTTTTATATTTTATTTCTTATCTGCTTATTTATTAATTCATTTTTCTAACATTTTCGATCTCTTTTTAGAGAAAGTTCAACCGATCAAATGTAATTATTTCGAATTGAATTTTTAAATTTCAATTTAAATTTTTAATTTTCGAGATTAAGACAACTGATAAATTAATTGGTACCGAAAGGGCGGTTCAAGGGTGCTAATCCTTCCTTGACCATAACCGATTCCCGAACCCGACACGTTTCTGGTACAAGGCAGATCATGTAAGATGGTGTCCGACTTACCTAAATTTGTTTTAAAGTGGTCGGTGGCGACTCTAACCCAAATTCATTCAAGTCGAAGCTCAATTCCAGGGTCAAACCGAAATACGGTTCTGACACAGAGAAAATTATTTTATGTAAAATTTGAGTTTAAGTGAAATTAAAATTGATTTTAGAAATAATAGAATCAGAGTCAGATAAGTTTGTGTTTAGAGTAAAAGATTTCTAATCTGACCTAAATGTTATAAATAAGAGAATTGCATTATGTGTCTCTAATTATAACCCTCATTTTAAATTAGTTTTTAAACTTTTAAATACTTTAATTTCATCCCTAAATTATGTCTCCCATTTTAAATTAGTCTTTAAACTTTTACACATTTTAATTTCATCCCCAAACTATGACCTCTTTCTAAATTGGTCCCCAAACTTTTGAAACTTCCAATTTCATCCCTAAATTCATCCAAATATGTAATTAGTTCTAACCATAGTCCTTTCGTGTTGTTTAATTTATTTATATTTTAGTTTGTAATTTCATGTTTGTTCAATTTATTACTTAAAATTATATTTTTATATGAAATTGGCCTATAATTATTTGTATTTTTTGTAATTTAATCAAAACCCTATACAATTACAAATTACAATTAGACATTTGTGAAAGGTGAAAAATAATTCACTCAAAAATGACCCGACTTGAAGTTCACTTGAAATTGACATTAGTCGACCTGAATTTTATTCATTAATGATGTGACCGATCTGAACGGGAACCAATTTGAAGTCCATCTGAACCTGAATCAACTAATTTAGACCCTATCCATTTTGACCTGAATTGATATTGATCCAACCTGAAATTAACCCGAACTGAATTTGATTTAAAATCAATCATAAATGACTCGAACTCGACATGATCCGAGTTGAACCATTGAATTGACTTGACATGATACGTATCTGATTTGATCTGACCTAACATGATCCGACTTGAAAACTGAACGATTACCTAATTTCACATCCCTAACCAAGGGCTTATTGATTAGTGGATTAACTTGATTTCGAATCGATAAATTTATGTTTTAATTTTAAAATTTTATATATTTTTATTTATAATTTATAAATTTAATCCTAATCCTAGTCAGAGGGGAGGGGAAGGGAGACTCTAGGGGAATAAAGGCGAGTGCTCTTAGTGAGTCTCAAATCCATGATCTAAGGGAATTACAAAGACGAGAAGCTTGAGCAACAGACAAATTGTCCTCCCACAAAATTTTATATAATTTTAGATTTAAGTAATTCAAATTTCAAATTATTATTATTATTTTTATATAGGTAAATTAAGATTAGATTTGAATGAATTGAATGTGCTTTTGAGATTGGATGAAAAGAAATGAAAACCAAAGTCTATTGTGATAGTGATGAGAAAGATGGTTATATTTGCACAACAGAACACGTGCATGTGGCTGTTATGTCAATCTACAGCATAAACTTGTAGGCTCCATTAATGAGGAACCAAAGGACTGGTCATGTTGGATTGGTTCGAACTATGTTTTTGTGTCAATTACAATGCATATGTTTGCACCTTCAATTCTCCAACATAGTTTTTGTTTTAGTAGTCAACATTGTCTCCTTTTACAGATAGATAAACATGAATGAGTTGTGATGTTAATGCCCCACTAAGCTGCCAAAACTCTCAAATATATATGGAAATGGATGGCTTTGTAATGGCAGCTTTTGCTATTATTGAGAAACATTTGGAATATCTTACTTATAATTATTCCATTCATAGCACAAGTTTGTAAAGTGTCATTTATCGTATAATCGATCAAATTTATGATAACAAATTAATATTATTTTGAATCAAGGTTTTTTCTCTCGAATTTTGTTAACATCATGAATGAGGTTTAATATTAAGGCTCCATATAAAAATAAGTGTCTAAATTATATCATTTTTCTTAAAGTGGTGCATAAACTTTTTTTTCCTGTAAATTCAGGGGCCTAACGTTACAAACACTACCACTTTAGGTATTTGATCCGTAATGAATATTAAATTTTACTGTTAAGTGACACATGTTGCGTTCATGTAGTTTTGAAAATTATATTTAAAAAAAAACTTTAAAATTATATTTTAAAAAATCAAAATTTTTGAAAATCTTAAAAAACTCCCCCAAACTTTGAAAACCCTAAATCTTATCCCTATACGCCCGCCGCCCTTAGCGTTGTCGTTGTCGTCGACTGAACCTACCCCTAATCGTGTCTCCATCGGACGACCACCCACGCGATGAACAATCATCTATAAACCCCAATCGTTATTTAAATCCTACAAACGGAATGGAAAAATCACGACATTTACACGACTCTACGAGACCTGACAACGACAAGGACAACGTCAGTCGAAAAGGGAGGTGGCGTCGATGACATCAATGGCATCAATGACATCGGTTGTGGTTGGGAAGGTAGAAACTAGGGTTAGGGTTAGCGATTTGAGGTTGATTGTAGGCATTTAGGACTTTTTGTAATTTAAAAAATTATTTTTTTAATATAATAATATTTCAATTTTTTTAAATAAAATTTTCAAAATTATATAATTGTGACACGTGTCACTTAATGAGATTTTTTAACAGTCGTTATGGTCGAGGCACCTAAAGTGGTAATATTTGTACACCTGGATTGACCGAAAAAAAAGTTTAGGCACAACTTTGGGAAAAACAATATAGTTTGGGCACTTATTTTTATATTAAGCCTAATATTAATTCAACAATCTTCCAGAATAGGGGTGTAAACAAATCGAGCTCAATTATTTCTGAGCTTGAATCAAACTCGAGACCATGAATTGAAGCTCGAAAAGACTTGAAGAAAAACCCCTTAAATTTAACTCGGTTGAAGCTCAAACTCGAATTTAAACCTTAAGTACATGAAAACTTTATACTGTATTTAAAAAAATCAACACAAATGTTATTAGTATTAATAATTTAATTTAAAAAAATTGTAATCAATTATTTTTTCGAGTTGCTCAAGAATTTTTTGAGTCAAGGATCATGTAGTTCGTTTAGGCTCCTTAAGTTTGAATCAAATATTTATCGAGTTTTGACCAAATCAATCTCGAATAACTATCGATCTGGCTCGTCTTATTTACAACCCTATTCTAGAATGATAAATTTTCAACAGTTGCTTCCGGTTAAAATAAGGAATCTTTTATCCTAAACAGTGCCAAGCTGTCCAGGACAAGTTGTCATTTGATTTCAGTATTTAGATCTAATAGCTACACACAAAACCAATCAAAGCATACATATTTTGCTTAAATTATCAGATTATTGTTTTTAGCATCAGATTTTGCATAGATTTTACACTATCATCCTAAAAGCAATATATATAAGGATAAGCCTCACTGACAAACTGTGAACCCACACTTTCTTTGAGGACCTTTATGTGACTGTTATAAATCGAATAGGAGAAGAGCAAGAAATCGTAAATAAAAAATACATATATTATACATGAAAACAGCAAATAGAAAAAGACAGAATAAAGGAAAAAAAGTATTATAGTTAAAACTAAACAAATTATAGATGTGCACAAACATCAAGTGAATTGCATAGCGAATTTTTCAGGTTGAACCAAACAAAATTCGATGTTTTGATTCAACCTGAAAAATTTATGACGTGCTGTTTTGAAAGAGGGATAGAGGAAACAAAGGACAGCTTCTTTAATTTTTCTCGTCTTTCTGTTACTTACGGTTTATTTGTTTGGCTGTAATTGGTTTTCCGGAAAATGAATTACTGGAATTTGAATTACTGGAATTTGAATTACTGGAAAATGAATTACTGGAATTTGAATTATTAAAAATGAATTACATTTCTAGAAAACGTTTTCCGGAAAATGTTTTCCGGAAAATGAATTATATTTTTATGAAAAACATCTGGAAAACGTTTTATGATGTTTGGAAGATGTTATTTAAACATTTTTTCCACTAGTTGAAGAGTTTTTTAAAAATTATTTATTACAAATATTAAATACAATAAATAATATTATTTATCATAAAACTTTTTTATTATTAAAAATAATAATTTTTATATATTTTAGTGAAATAAAATATTATAAATATTATAAATTATTTATTAAAGTAATAGTGTTATATTATATTTTAAAAATATTAATGAGTATATTTTAAATATATTTATTAAAATATTATTTAAATATATAAATAATATTATTCATTATTAAATATAAATTTTATTATATATTATTAAAATAAAAAAATATAATATCTTATATTATTATAATATAATTGATTATTTTATATAATATTAAAAATATAATATTATATTATTATAAATATTAATAAATAAATAATATTTTGATGAAAATGATATTAAAATATTTTATTAATATTAAATTCATAAAATAAAATTATTTTGAGTATTTATTCTTTGAAGTGAAAAGTTCGAAAAATGACTTACGGAAAATGAATCCGTAAGTCATTTTACAGAAAACACGGAAATTCTATTACTAGGAAAATGAATTATATTCTGGAAAACCAATTACGTGAAACAAACACGGGAAAACATTTTACGGAAAACGAATTACGTGAAACAAACATGGGAAAACATTTTACGGAAAACGAATTACGTGAAACAAACACGGTAATTCGAGGAAAACCAATTCCGTAATTCCAATTACGAAAAACAAACACACCCTTAATCTTCTCTTGTAATGCATGGTACTGTTAAAAACCAAACATACCTACATGCAAAAAAAAAAGTGTCTTTTTTACTTCTTGGGTTTTGATAAATCAACAGTATATTATAGCTCAAGCTAGTTAACCAATATTAGAAGTTTCTGTTTTTTAAATGTTATGAGAGTTGACCCATCACATAATCATGTGCTTTGCACTGAAATATCATTTAAACAAAACATCTTTCATGATACCCCCACATCCCTACCCTTTGATGTTTTGTAAATGGCAAGAATTTTGGTTATTCAGATCTCAGGGTGTTTGATTATTCTAATGATTACAACATTATCAGCAATGCCATCATTATCAGCACGAATTATGTTCGAATTCGAACTTACAAATGGTTGTGTTATACTTTAACAGATTGTATGATCAAACTGAATTCGAACTTTCTTTGAATCAAATCCATAACTTAAAATTTAATGAAGCAAACCTTCCACATTAGGAGCATGCATGTACACCCCCACAGTCCCATTTGAATTACATTAAAAAACTACAATCTACCAGCTCTAATCACGATTTTTCATCAAGGATGTAATGACAATTTAAGAAGCATGAAAGAGGTTTGGTTTGTTGAATGATAGGGGTGAAGAAGTACTTCATGACAGTAAAGTCACATGGATAGCCTACAGAAGAGGGGCACAGTTAGATACTTTCTCTTGTCAGATAAACATATATATGTGTGTATATCAATGTCTCCCTTCTAAAACCAAAGAAATGTCCATTTCCTAACCCTCTACATCTGTTTTCTTTCTTCCCATCTCCTTGGCTTCTTTCCCCTTGGAATGTGTGCTCAGAATCTTCCTCTATATTTTTACCCCTCTTGATTTTCGATTAATATTCAATAAACTATTGATTAATTGCATTCAAATAAATGAATTAAATCAAACCAACCAATGTCTAAAGAGAGGATTGTTATTTTTAAAGATCACGAGTTCGAGTACGTCATATGTAAGGATGTTTGTGTTTATTATCAATCGATTAAGAGTTTTTTGAACATATACTATCTTGTAATCATTCCATACCAAAAAAAAATTTCATGCATATTAAAAAATGGGAGAGAATCCTTTTTTTTTTCATGGCCTACCATGACAGAGCTGGAAAACCACTCGGTACCACATGTAGGCTAAATTATTCAAAATTTACTAAAGTTATGGGATGAAAAAGAATGTATTATTCATAGCTAACCAACTGTTCATATTGATTTTTCTGATATGTGGAAGCAAATATGTCCAATTCTATACACCAGATCTACAGCCAAAACAAGAGTTTGAAGTTACCATGGTAAAAAAAATCTCCTAGCTTTTGTTCTTCTTTAATCAACTTGCTAAGCCAAAAGCTGATGGAAATTGACGATTATACAAACAGTGGTATTTTGTTGGAGAATTTGGTGTTTAGATTTCAATGGAAATTTTGGTGCTCAGACCATGGCCAGAACCCTTGCTGGTCATCGGCTCCATTGAACATATTGCAGAAGCTCTCTTCTTGAACCACTTGGTCGAGTTTTAGGCACTGAAGGTCTGGTCTTGATGAATCTTGGAGAAGCTGAGTCATGCTTGTTGTTGGCCTTGGGAAAAGGTGTTTGCTGCTCATCAATGGTGTTCTCGAGATATCCAAGTTGACATCACAACTGTTATCGCTTCCAGTATGGCTCCATGAACCCTCGTTTTCTTTCTTGATGCTCATGATTTCATTCGAATCTTTGCTACTCAAAGACAACAACTACAGTAGTAGTGTTTTCGAAACCAATAAAGTTTAAATCAATTTCATGTGCCATCAATGGAAAAAAAAAACTTATATTCCTAAGAGTTGCTGCTTTCTGACACTGACAACTTCATATTCGTGATCAACTGATGGTAGCAGCAGCAGAATCATTAAAATAAAGCAATTCGATGACTCTTATGAACATTTTTAATGTTGGATCAATAACTTAATCAATATAAAAATAAGATGCTGTCAGTATTGAAAAATCAGAAAGATCAAAATCATCATAGAAAACTTAATAAGATGATTAAAGTTAGTTAATTAGGGCATAGAACTGAAAGTACCTCAGCATTAAGTTTCATGTTTTGAGCTTGAAGGGCGTCATTGTCAGCCTTGAGAGCTTCAAACTGTTTCTTCAAGGCATCGTAATCTTTCTCCAGTTGCTTGGTTTTCCACCTAGCCCTCCTGTTTTGGAACCAAATAGCAATCTGCCTCGGATGCAGCCCCAAGGCCTTAGCCAGCTGCACTTTCCTCTCGGGTTCTAGCTTGTTACCCAACTCAAAACTCTTCTCCAGTGCCTTCACTTGTTCCAGATTGAGCTCTTCTTCTCCCCTAGATGTGATCCGTCATCAGACAATTCATCATCTCCATGCACTTCCTCCGACTTGTCCACACCCGAGAATGACACTGTTCTCTTCATCATAAACGGTGCACCACCACCTCCACCACCTATAGATCCAAACAAACAAAACAACACCCATCAGTAAATAGAAAGAAAGGAGAGAGAGAATAAGGGAGATACCATGGAAGAGCAGAGGAGGGCAAGAAGGGAGGAAATTGAGGGAAGTAGGGGAAGGGAGATGATCATTGTTGTGACCTCCATGGGGTTGGAACATGAAAGCATGAGGGGGAAAAGCCATTTCAAAGGATGAAGATTCAATGATTCATGAACTTGGGGGAGAATGGATTATAAGGACTGAGCTCTCAAATGACTATATGATGGATTGAGAGGTTATAGAAAGAAGACATGCAAGGGAGGGGTGGTGATGGGGTTCAGAGACTGAATGACAGCGATTTTTAGGTTGACAGTGAGGGGGGAGAGAGAGAAACATGCACTCAGTAAACGAAAGGTGTGCATTTCTGTTTCTCTCTCTCTCTACACACATAGTTCTATATATTACATACAATTCCTCATTCATACAGTTTAACAGATTAAGCCTAGCTACCTCTTCAATTTAGATTCATATAGTAAATATGTTTGGATTTATATGGTAAAAAAATATACGTGACCATTGTTCACTTAATTTCTAAGTTACGTGGTTTAAGGTCGTTTTGAATGATTTTAATGATTAAAAAGAGTTTTTTTTATATCATGAGTTTGAGCAATTACGTTTACAACTTTACATCGTATATAATATTATGGGTGATGAATACATTTGTTCCGAGGAAAAGAGAGCGGAGCTAAAATCAACTCTTACTTTTACTATTTAATTTTTTTAGTTGAAGGACACAAGAAATTTTCATCAAAATTAATTATTAGTTTTATTTTTAGTTGTCCTCTTGGTTTTTGAATTTTGCGTTGACTAATCTAGAACAATTCGTGTCACACATTTGATTTTGATGAGTAAATAAATAAGTTTTTCTGCATATATATATATATATATAAGATCTCGAACCAAATACTTGTTTGAACGATTTCAACCTACTACTTGAATCAAACCATTATTTAATTATTAAGTAATTTTTAAGTTTATAGTAATTTACTTTTGAAATTTGTGTAATTGTATACTCTTAGCGATAAATTTTATATTTTAATCGAGTATTAATTTTTGACATAAATAAAAGTAACTAATTTTATTAATAAATAAAATTACAATAAGAATTTACAATTATATTCTTAAACTAAACACATAATTAGGATATTCTTTTATAACTATTAAAATAAGAAACTAGTCACTTGAGATATATAATGATCATACAAGGAAAACGTGAAAAATTCATCCAAAAAAATTCAAACAATAACTAGATATACAAGCAAATCTGATGTTACGGCAACTGGACACAAAAAGAGATTTAACTACTTACAGACCATCGAAAAACGCGAATAAGAGCCAAACATCGTGAGAAAATTATGTACAAATGTTTGTTGCATATTCAAACACAATTCGAGGATCCAAAATATGAAAAACTGACAGAATAATAAATGAGTGTCATCTTGATCAATTGTGACAACGTCATATTCAATCTAATAAAAATAAATGACACGAACGAACAAATGATTGAAAAGTAAAATAAAAAATATGCTATAAAGACATAGTTATTAGAAATAAAGAAAAATAAAGATGTGAAATAAGAAATTAAAGAGAGAAAAAACCGACGATGACAATTATTCTAAGGTTGATGTTGTCGTCTACCAACAATTAAGTATCAATTTTTTTTGTTTAAACAATTAAAATAAATACAATAAAACATCCGCGATTCACATAAAAATATAAATATAGAATTAGATATTGATCCAACGCAAATTTTTTGATCATGTTGTGATTCTGGTTACTGATCACAGTAAAAACTATTCTTATGAATGCATATTCTTTTTGTAAAAATTTATAGAAATATATTTAAAATAAAATAAAAAAGAATAGATTAAGATATTTAGAAAAGATAGAAAGGGATAAAAATGATGATGTCATCGACTATTAAACTTTTAATTTTATTAATTTTAACATTAAACTTTGATTTTTTTCTTCAATTATGTTACTCTTTCGTTAAATTATTAATGAAACAGTGACATAACTTGCATTCAATGATATGGGTGTCCCATTAAAATGATGATGTGGCCATTTCGATGCCCAAAAAATTCTAAAGCGACATTGTTTTACTTGAGAAAATTTAATAAATATTATATTTAGGGGGATTGGAACCCTAAAACTTTAAAAACAAAAGATAAAACTTAACCACTAAATCAACTTAAGTTTTTAATATGCTTTTACAAACATAATATTCATATTATATAACTCAGATTATATATAATTTATATTCTAAAATTAAAATATTATTTAAATAATATTAATATATTATAAATAATATTAATATATACAAAAATATTAGTTATATATTAATATACAATATAAATAATATATATATATATACTTATATATGATTTATAATATAAAATAATTTTACAAAAAACACTTGAAATTCTTACGATTTTCCCAAAAACTTTAAATTTCCAAAAATCTAAAAAAAATTCCCAAAAAATCCTAAACCATAATATCTAAATTCACCCACCATCATCGATTATAACACATAGTTTTCGTTACACTGAAGTCTTCTCCTATTATTGTGCACATTATTCGTCATTCACCCACCGATCGATTGTCGTTCATTATTCCCTAGGATGGTCTTTCCTTGTCAGTCTACATTCATTAAGGGTAGGAGCAAAGTGGATAATACCTTTCTTGCTCAAGAGATGATTAAAGGTTATTCTAGGAAGTCTTTGTTTCCTAAATGTGCTATTAAGATTGTTCTCCAAAAGACTTTTGATTCGGTTCGCTTGGATTTTCTGTTGAATTTTCTGGAAGGTATGAGGGTGAATTATGGCTTTCATCATCACTTTTAGACTTTCTGTTTCTTTTAATGGCGACTTGGTATTTCATGGGTTATAGGGGGTGAGGCTAGTGATGGCACGATTCGGGCAGGTCGGATTTTTTATTAACCCAATCCGACCTAAAAATATATAACCCTAATTCAATCTGTCCCAGGTTTAGAGTGACTTCACCTGTCCAGAACTCAATCCGTCTTTTCGAGATAAAACCCAACCTGATTCGGCTCACTCGAAACAAATATATTTATAAAAATATTAATTTTACTCGATAAAAATAGAGATCTAATTGGAAAAAAATATAATATATAGATGAGTATCATTATAATTATTCCTAAATATATAAGATATAATTATATTATTTTTCAGGTCGGGTCTGATATTTATCCGACCTGAACATATTCGATCCAACTCGACCTAAACCTGATTTTTTTTTTAAAAAAGTCGACCCAATAGAGTCGAGTTGAATTGAAATCCGTCTGATTTGAGTCTCGTGTCCATCCCTAGGTGAGACAGAGGGTCCTTTATCACTTTATCTCTTTGTGATGATGATGAATGTGCTATATTCTATGCTTGATGTTGTTGTTGCCAATGGAATTATCAGGTTTCACCCTAAGTATAGGATAGTTTCCCTTACCCACTTGATTTTTGTGGATGATCTGCTTATCTTTTGTCATGGTTCTATGGATTATGTGATGGGGTTTTGAGTACTTTAGATATTTTTTATGGGGTTTTGAGGTTAAAACTCAATCGTGGCGGATTTAAAAATTTAATAATAGGGTCTAAAATTTTAATATTTTTTATTAAAATTAATGGGTATGTAATTTTTTATTTTTACTTGACATATTGAATTAAATTTAAATATTATTTCAAAATATTGGGATGCACTTGGCTCCCTATGTTCTTAATGCATCCGCCCCTGAAATTTAATGTCTCTAAAACTGAACTTTTTGCTTGTGGTGTGGATGCATGGAAGCTCAATAATATCCTGGCTGTCACTGGTTTTCGATTAGGGTCTTTTCCTGTTAGATACCTTAGGGTGCCTTTAGTTACAAGGAATCTAATGGTTAGGGATTGTTCGACCCTTTTAGAGAAGATCAAAACTAAACTTCGACTTAGGTCTAATAGAAACCTCAGCTATGGTGGTCGACTGCAGCTTATTAAAGTTGTCCTTTTCAACATTTTCAATTATTGGAGTAGACAACTTGTTTTGCCTAAAGTTTTGACTCTGAAGGTTGAGCATTTATACATGCGTTTTTCTGGAAAGGTGATGATGTTGCTGCGAATGGTTCTCGTGTAAGCTGTTGTCAAGTCTGTACTTTAAAATCGGAGGGAGGCTTGGAGTTAAAGAGTCTAACTTGTGTTGTATTAGTTTTTTGGATAAGTGTTGTATTATATATTATCCAAGAAGCTGAAAAAAAATATACAAACTGTGGGAAAGACTCCACAGGGACTATAGAATCCCCTACTCATTACACAGTTTCATATTATTTCCATCAGTTTTATCAATACAAATTTTATACAATCTAACTCAAACAACCACCTTAATAGACTCAACAACATCATCTATCCAGCAAACAACCCTCCTAAAATATTTATGATCACATATCCACATACTACTTTTAAGTTGCATAAAAATAACATAAATAATTTAAAAAAAAAATAAAAATAGTATGTGTTTATGTGCAGCTTAAAATGAATTTGTATTAGTTTTACAAATATGGATAAACCTTGAAAGAAAATTAAGATTCATAGGGTATATTAAATAGATCAATCACTCAATTCTTTTTCACTCCTGTTTTAATCATTAAAATTTATAAGTTTTCAATTTAATCGCTCAACTTTAAACATTAATTTTTTTCCACTTTATCGTTTTCTCTCTAAATCTACGGTGACATGACATTTTTAATATTATTTTTATACTTTTTCACTCTCAACCGTCGCCCATTGTTACCGCCTATCTTTAACCCGAGCCTCCACTGCCAATATTTCTTGCCATCGAGAAGGCACCCCCTGTAAACAAGACTACCACCACCTTTATCCATCAAATTCTATGCAAAATCATAATAAAATGGACTTGAGGTTTATTAAAAACTTTGTAAAAAAAACATTAGTCCAACCACCACAGCTTTTCTTTATTTTGTTTTACTACGTGAAAAGCGTAGTCAGAGATCGTGAGACACGACGGTCAGAACACCCTCTTGGAGTGTGAACAGGTACTCACGAACGAAATTGGGACAGACTCGGTACGGATCATAAAATGTGTTGAAGGAAAACAGAGTTAATGGACTTAAAGGTTCTTTATGTGTTGCTCCAATGCATTTATGTCATTTCTAGATGGATCTTTAGCAACCTATAAAAAAAATAAAGCAGCCTCAACCTTCATATGCACGAATCAAGTCAATATATGCAAATAAAACATTGAAATATCAAATCAAAATCCAATTTCGAATTTCCGTAGTTGATTCAAGCCCATATTTATATTTCGTGTTAGATCTAAGTAATTTACCCAGATTTAGGGGTTGTTTGTTTACTTCAGAATGATTAAGCGCCGAATGATTCAAATACTGAATGATTCAGAGACTCTGAAGGGTTTGGCTCTGAATGAGACATGTTGTTTGATAACTGGCTCTGAATGATTCAGAATGTACTTCTGTGCTAAATCATTCAGTACTGTTTTGCTGAATCAGTCAACACTAAATCATTCAGATGTGCGAAACAAACGCGCTGAATGCTGAACGGTTCAGCATTCAAGGCTGAATGATTCTATTAAGAGGCAAACAAACAACCCCTTATATTTTGTGTCAGATCTAAGTTAATCAATTACAAGACAAATATAAGACGTGTCAATATCATAAATAAGCTGGACTCCACCAACATATAAACACCTAGAGTATATCGACAGTGTTTTATGCCTCGAAAAATTGAAAAGATAAACAATCTTAGTTGTCTGGCGAATTTCCCGAAAAATCACCCTTAATATCTAATTTTTTCTGTTAGGCATCGTTTAGATTTTATTTACCGATCTAACATCCTTTGCAGGAAGGTGCGCCCCCTGAAGCGCGCTTTACACTAATCTGGCGTCACATGGGGTAAGGCGCGCCTTACGCTGACATGAACACACACTAGCAAAGGTACGGTCTTTGGGGCGCACCTTATGCCACGTAGGGGGTATAGCGCGGTGCAGGGGCCGCGCCTTTGCTTTAATTCTGACACGCGTCAGAAAGGTGCGGTGTAGGAGCCGCGCCTTTATTTTAATTTCAGACCGTTCACACCTCTTTCCCACCCCTATAAATACCTCAATTCTCATTCATTTTCATCACATCAAATCCTATCAACTTAAGGTATATTTTATTTTATTTTTATTTTATTAGTATTTTATTTAATTATTTTAATATTTTATTTAATTAATTTTTTTGCAATTATAAAATGGAATGTGGTCTGCTTCATTTGGATGTAAATCATATATCTAGTCATTATGCTGATACGGTAACATTTTTACATTTTAATTTAATTTAAATTATTAGTAATAGTTTATTTATTTAATGCATGATTATTAGTTTATAAATTAATTTTTGTAATTGTTAATATTTTAGGAGAGCGATCGCATATTAGATCATTTTATTAGGAACCTTAAGTTAGCGATACCTACTTGTGTCTGGCCGTATTTAGTCGAGACTGGATTCGGTCACATAGGTAGATATGAAGGATATTGTAAGATAGAACCATACCTTATTTCTACATTAGTGGAGCAATGGAGGCCGGAGACCTACACATTTCATCTTCCGTGCGGAGAGTGCACGATTACGCTTGAGGATGTTTCTATGCACTTGGGGCTTCCGGTGGAGGGAGATGTGATTTCAGGGATAGCACACGGTAACTGGACTACTTTGTGCCAGGATTATCTAGGAGGTGTCCCACAAAATTTTAACGGTGATCGGATATTGTTAAATTGGTTAGATAAAAATTTTCGGGAGTTGAGCGAGTACGCCTCTGATGATGAGGTTAAAATGTATGCACGGGCATGCATACTACAGCTGATAGGAGGGTTGTTGATGCCAGACAAATCGCGCAACCAAGTTCACTGTATGTGTTTGCGACATCTTGGCGATTTTCATCTGGTCGGATCACTGAGTTGGGGCTCAGCAGTTTTGGCTTTCCTATATAGGGAGATGTGTCGAGTGACTGACTACAGGAAAAATGCTATCGACGGATGTCTCATTTTGTTGCAGTCTTGGGCATGGTATCGCTTGCCCTTTTTATGTCATGTTATGAAGAATCCGTTCGTATTTTTGCTACTATTGAGGTAATTACAAAATTGATTTCGTATATTAATCATTTTATACAGTGTATAATAAAAAAATCCTTAAATAGGTGGTTTACTGACATGAAAAATCATCGGGAGCTACCTGATGATTTAAAAAAAATAAGGGTGCTAATCGATTAGAAGGCTGGCACAGAGGTATGCATTTTAATGTTTAAAAATCGATTTTGTATTATAGTTATATAATTAGATTATTATTTTGATAAAAACTATATATATATTTGTTTTAGTTTGAATGAGTTCCATATTGTCATGATGATGTGAGGATGTGCATCCCACCTGAGTTGAGGGGCTCATAAGATGTTTGGATGGCGGTGATCCCTTTGATATGTTATACGATCGTCGAGTGGCACTCCACTGATCGCGTGCTCCGACAATTTGGTTTTGTACAACCAATTCCGGAAGCACCTCGCAATATGGACGAGTTGCATAGCACAGATCGACGCGGCAAGTCTTATACAGATTGACTGGTGAAGCATCATGAGTGGGTCATGTTGTGGGAGGATCGACATCGACGCCTTCCCCGTAGAGAGCCCATTTATGATGACCTCTTAACGGTTGCAGATGGTTATTATGAGTATTTCAATAGTAATAGGAAATCGTTTCTGCTTTCAGAGAATGCACGAGGGCGGTAATTTCAGCGACGTCGACAGAGACGTGCACCGTCACAACCTCATCGTCCCCCGACTCGTGGACGGAGAACAGATGCTTCCGATTTGTCCTCAGTTGTACCAATAGGACCTTCACAGCAGCCACCGTCTGCAACGACCTACACGCCGCAACCATATATGATACCGCCACCACCTTTCCCTTACCAGATGCCGCCGCTACCACCGTTTCCTGGTTTTATGACCCTACCTCATGGAGGATATTATGGGTCTATGTTTGCAGATCTGACTTGAGGTTCATATGCTGATTATTTGACGGGTGCAGCCTCATCACCGATGGTCGCCGCACAGACACCTCCAGTACAATTTTCTCACTCATTGATGTTTGGGTTTTATGAGTTTTCCCAGTTATCGCAGGGCGGTGGGATAGTCAGTCATACACCTACAGGGTCCTTATTCTAAGTAGGTGTTACATCGTCATCAGTTCCTCTTCAACAAAATATATCTGCTCATGACGACGGTGGCGATGATGGTGATAATGATGACAGTGAGGAGTCAGAACCAGTTATACGCAGAAATCCTCCTCCAGACAGACAACCACCGCCCTGCGGAACACATTCGCACCACAGACATCGATATATTTTGATATTTTATTATATTTGTATTTAGTTGTTTATTGTACTTTTTTATTGTACTTTTTTTATTTACCATTTAATACTTACTTTATTTGCCATTTAATACTTACTTTATTTTGTTAATTTGGTTGGATTTTTTAATTTATTTTGTTAATTTTGTTGGACTTTTTGTTAATATATTTGGTTAATTTTGTTTATTACCATTTAATATCAGTTACTGTAATTTGATTATTATTTACAATTTAATACTTATTGTAAGTTTTTTGTATTTAAAATTATATTCAAATATCAAATTGATATTAGTTTGATAAAATTTAATAATTATGTTCGATAACTTTCTTAAGTTTGTCATTTATTATCTCTTTTATTATAATCACATATAACGCCAGCGTCCAATATCGTTTTCTTGTATTGTTTTTTTAATCTTCATCAGCGGTTATCGAATGACATTAACTTTAAGTAAATGCAAATTAAAGTACAAGAATTATTATTTGATAAACAACTACATCAGTTACTCATCAATTATTACTTGATGACAAAAAAATTGGACATGTTTTTCTAGTGTGTCCTGAGTTTCTACAATGCCCACATTTTTTGTCGTGTTTATATGTTTCTCGAATATCCATATCACAATGAATTCCAGTGGATTTTGGACGAACACGCTCCCTCAATAAACTCAAATCTGGTACAATCGGAACCCAATTTTGAACCTCATCAGGGTCTTTGTCATTACCTATGGGGGAACTCAAATTCGTATACCTTAAAAACTTCTGATAGTAGGTATACGGGATCCACAAAACGGTTATAGTCTTGACGGGTATGCGAGCAAGCTGCTATCACATGAGAGCATTGATACTTCATAGCTTGAAAAAACCCGCAGTCGCACCATTTGTCCCGTAGATTTACTCTTAACGACACAACTTCAATCCCTTGAAGAGATCGCGATAACTCTGTGACACGAAACAAAGCATGTGTTCTAGAGAAGCTTGTTACAAATATTCCATTTGATGCAACAATTTTTTTGTAGATCTGCAACTAATCTAGGGTGATAGATATGAGCGCCTTGCATCCAGGTTTGAGCTTGTCCCCCGAGCTTCGCAAAAAACACCCCCAAACGAAAATATGTAGTTTTTACCAAAGCCGCTACATGTAAGTGACGTGCACCCTTTAAGGTCGAATTGATTGCCTCAGCCAAGTTGGTCGTCATGTGTCCATATCGATATCCATCATCATATGCGTTTGTCCACATTTATTTATCAATGAGGTTGATGTAATCGTATTTTCCTCGTTCTTCGCCCGCAAATCTTGAAGCATGGATTCAAATGTTTGAGGAAGTAGTTCGTAACCTGATAAAAAAATGTAGAATTTACTAACTTTGTTTCTTTAAAAATGAAAATGATTGAAAGAAAACAAACTACATCAGTTTCACTTACCCATACGCACAAGTAATTGACGTTCATCATTCTTCTTGTACCTTCAATGGTAGTTAGTAGCAATGTGTCGGATACAATACCTATGTTGGACAAAGGGTGATTGCCACATTGGACCCAAAGACTCCATTGCTGCTTTGATCCCAGCTCCGCGATAATGACACAAATTTTTTCCCTCGTGATAACATGTGAACGTAAGTTTCGGAGAAAAAAAAGCCTAAGAATCTATCCTTCAACAAGAGCAAAAGCAACTGGAAAAATGTTGCGATTACCATATTGGACAACTGCCAATAGTAAAACTTGCTTGTATTTTCCATACAAGAAAGTCCCGTCGATCTGGACCATAAGCTTGCAGTATTTGACAACATTAACGCACTGTGGGTAAGTCCAAAAAACCCTGTAGAATTGGCATCGATCGCGAATAACTCGATCATTATGGTATGCGTGGGAGGTTTCGAAGTCCACAATTGTCCCAGGATTCAATCTCCTTACCACCCTAAACCAACTTGGAAGTTCGTTGTAAGATGCATCTCATTCTCCATGTAGTTTGATAATGGCATTTTGTTTTGCCAACCAAGCTTTTTTATAGGAGACAGTGTATCCATATTGTGATTGTATAGAAGAAATCAACACTGCAATAGCTATATGGGAGCTTGTTTTTACCATGGGCATGATGGCTTGGCAGATCACTTCAGAGTCCAAGTTGGGATGATCTTGGTTGATCCCTCCAGCACAACATGTGTGAGGACCGTTGTATATTGTTAGTTCTCATCTATTGTTTTTCCTCTTTCTATTCGATACACAAACCATCCAATTGCATCAATTTTCCCGTCGGGTATAGTGGCATACATATTTTTCTGTCGTGGAGCGGTCGACTCTGGATTGAACAGAATTACAGATATTGTAATTTTTATAGCCACCCCCGCTTCTTCTTTGCTTGAAAACTCCTTGCCTAAATATAACTCACCATTATTTATTGATGAGTAATATTCATAGTCACCGAGATGAGGCATATCCGTAAATTCAGGCCCGTACATTGCACCATAATCAACTTCATACATGTGTGATGGAGGGTAAGTTTGTGCCACATTTGAGGGAACTTCATCTACATCATCATCATCATCGGAGTTGAATTGCGGTGATTCTGGGTGAATGAATAGTCCAGTCTCAGCACCATTCGCACCTGGCTCACGAACCGGTTCTTCTGGTGGAGATGATGGTTCCTCCATGCTCTCCATATTTAGGTCGAATAACCTACTACTTCCATGCCTTCCCCTTGAACTAGAAGGTATATCGACATTGAGATTGAAAAATCTTGTAGTCAAATGCCTCTCCCTGGAGCTTGAAGACATCGTGTCAAATGGATATTGCACAGATTATTGCGTCGATGGCATCTCCATATTAAGGTCAAAGAAATTAGCAGATGAATGCCTTCTCCTTGAACTGGACGTGATGTTGCCATACGAAATGTTTGTGGACCCACTTTGGTACATATCGTAAGGGATTGCTGATGAATGTCTCCCCGTTGATGGGACAACACTATGATGTGGATTTCCTATTATGACATTAAAATCATTACACATTACTGTAGTCGGCCTGTTAACTTGATCAGCTTGTTCAGCTAGCCCATAGTGGGAGCTTAATGACAGACCCCGAACAACACGCACTTCAACAAACTTTTCATACATCTCCGTAACGGCGTCTGAATAATTATTTTGAGAATTAACCATCATTTCAACATCATCATTGTTCGATAGTTCGAACACTGTATAAGTTAATGGCAACAATGATGTTGGAAATCTGTACTGAAGCGACAATATTCTTCTAGTACTTCCAACATGAACCTTCGTTGAAATCTTCGTTATCAGCTCCTCAAGAGTTATGTTTCTCTTGAAGGATATTTTAACATAATGATTTGATACGAAAATAACGCCGGTTTCATCTTCCCGAATTTCTCCATCATAATAAACAATAGCTGCAATTCGCATCATTCTTAGAGTTTGAAACTGAGACAATCTTATATATAGACAATCTTATATATTAAATAAATAATATACGAATTAAAATATAAGGAAATAATTTGTTTACACAATAACGTAAATAATTTAAATAATATAATTTTATATTATTACCTTATCGGCAAAAATATTTCAATGTATGCTCCCGCTTTCCAATTTTACAAACACAAAAATTCATTGAAAACAATTAGTATAATATTTTTTTTCAAATAATCATATATAATTATAAAAAAATATTATAACAAAATTACCTTATAACGAAAGATCGAATGAACTTCTGAATCAAATATAAGAGGATTGCTGGGTGTTATACTGGTTGAGAGGATTGTTGTATTAGTTTTTCGATTGAGAGGAAGATGTGAGAGAGTATACGAGGGGAGAGGGGTATTTATAGTCGAGAGGAGATAGTGTAATTATACAAGGCGCGACCCCTGCACTGCGCCTTGCATTATGCATGTGATAATTGGAAGGCGCGGCCCTTGCATCGCACCTTGCATAATTGTGTCAGAATTAAAGCGAAGGTGCGGCCCTTGCACCGCGCTATAGTGGTGTAAGGCGCGCCCCAGGGGCCTCGCCTTTGCTAGCGTGTGTCCATGTCAGCGTAAAGCGCGCTCCAGGGGCCACGCCTTACCCAACGTGACGCCAGATCAGCGTAAGGCGCGTCTTCCTGCAAAGGGTATTAGATCGGGAAATATTGTCTGAACGGTGTCTGACAGGAAAATTAAGATATTAAGGGTGATTTTTCGGGAAATTCGCCTAGCTGTCTCTCCATTTCTGCAACATCTCATCGGTTTTGTGTGCCTTAACCAATTTGCAGGGCATTGCGCAACATTCAAATCAAATTGATAATTATCTTATCTTAAAAAATGGGAAAACTAAAGAAGCTGGAATATTTGCCTATTACATCTTAATATAATACGTCATCCTTTCTTTAGTTTCCAATTGTTGGGTTTCATGGACATCGTCTGTTTTTGTTCTACTATAAATTCCTAAGCAAATCCTCCGTGACTCACCATCGTCCTTCTTCTGACAACATGAATAAGCTTTGTTTATTGTTCTCTTTGCTGCTTGTGGTTGCTTTTGGTTTCGTCAATGGTGGAAAATTGGAATATGACATTGACAAATCGAAAGAGAAAATCGGAATATATGAGCTGAAGAATGGGAACATGTCTGTTAAGTTCACCAACTGGGGTGCAACCATTATGTCACTTGTTATTCCAGACAAACATGGTTGGTTCCTTTTTGTCTGGTTTGGTTTTCCATTTTCTTGTCTGGGTTGAATTTTTATTCCATTTCCTGCTATTTTGCAGGGAAACGGGGTGATATTGTTCTTGGATATGATACTGTAAAGGATTAAGGTGTTTTTCTCTTTATTTTTTCATATTAATTTTGCAGTTTCGCTCTACTAAAAAAACTTGGTATACATTGGCAGAACGATACAACATTCTTCGGTTCCGTAGTCGGACGGGTTGCAAATCGAATCGGAGGTGCAAGATTTTCTTTGAACGGAGCTCAATATAAACTGCCGAAAAACGACGGGAATAACACACTTCACGGTGAACTTAATCTCTTAATACGCAATGATATTTCCCAAGCTCATTGCTAGCTGTTTCTGATGTTTTGTATCGCAATTTGATGGAAAACTTTAGGTGGTCCTAAAGGATTCGCTGATGTTATCTGGAAAGTGATGAAGATTAACATTCTGAAGATCCCACAATTCTCTTTGGTTATGATAGCAAAGATGATGAAAATGGTTGGAAAACACATCAAGCGCCTGAATATGATCATTTTTCATTGCAAACAACTGATCATAAAGCTAATATATTTAATTTCTAGTATACTTTTTTTTTCTGTAGGATTTCCCGGCGAAATCAGAGTCACCGTCCGGTACCTCCTCCGTTCGGATAACCGACTGAGAGTGACGATGAAAGCTAGAGCTTTAAAAAAGGCTACCCCTGTGAATCTAGCACAGCATACATATTGGAACCTTGGTAACCACGACAGTGGTGATATCTTGTCCGAAGAAATCCAGCTTTTCGCCTCCCGATTCACTCCAGTGGATGAACACCTTATTCCAACAGGCGTATTGTCCACGGTACGAGGAACTCCATACGATTTCCTCAAACCGCGGACGATCGGAAGCCGGATCAGGGAACTTGGGAAAGGTTACGACATAAACTACGTGATCGACGGTCCGGACGATCCAAAAAGCTGAAGAAAACAGCAATAGTGAAGGATAAGAAGTCGGGGAGAATGATGAAAGTGTATACGAATCAGGCGGGTGTGCAATTCTATAGCGGAAACTTGATAAAGCGTGAGAAGGGAAAAGGAGGGTTTATATACAAACCTCATGCAGGGCTGTGTTTGGAGACTCAAGGCTTTCCTGATGCACTGAATCACCAGAATTTCCCTTCACAAATCATTTCGCCTGGAAAGCCTTACAAGCATAAAATGCTCTTCAAGTTCTTAACTGCAAAGGACAACAAATCTGATAAGTCGTCAAGGCTCGCTGAGATTGATTTCGATTAGGTTAAAGACAGTGAAATTAGTCAGTGTAGTCATCGATTAGATATTGTAACTAATCAATTAGTGGTAACATGTATTTGGATTGAATCGCAGGTTGAAATGAAAAAGGATATTAAAGACGTTTTATCGTATTAATGTATATTAAAATATATGTAATAATTAAAATTATATTCAGATTTGTTGTACCAACTAAAGGTCCTCCGCATATCTTTCTCGCATCTTATAGTCTCTGGACACCTAGGGAACTCTGGTAGATATAGAGAAAGGATCTTTGAAAGGACCTCGAATATTTAACATGTTTTGAGAAATGGTGACCTATTGACATTACTTTTAACAGACCCATATAATATATCAACTAAATTTATAGTCATTTGACCATATTCACCTAGCCTACTTACCTATGAGTGGCCATCATATTCCTACTTCTAACACCAACTCTAAAAACCAATATAAAACATATCGATCGAGATCGATAGAAAGGATGGATCATGAATGATAAAACTCTTTGACACTAGCCAACGATCAATCTACCACCAATTGCGGCTTTTCATTCAAACTAGAAGGGGTGAATCACCTACAACTGTCACAATCCATTTGATCCCATCAATAATTAGTGCAGTAGCGAGAAACACCAAGTTGAAACAATGCTCAAATTTGGTTGTAAGGAGTGGATAAAAGAACAAATTCATATTAAAAATTGCTTTGATTGTACACATTCAGGCTTCTTTACATGCTTCAGTAATCATCATGTACTCAGCTTCTGTAGATGATAAAGCAACGATAGTTTGTAGGGTAGTTTTCCAACTATTGGTACAACCTCCAACCGTGAAGATTTAACCTGTGAGAGATCTTCTTTTATTGAGGTCTCCGGTAAATTCAAAATCATTTTATCCGATAACCCCTCTTTTTTTCTTTCAAACTGTAAACATACATTAGAAGTACCAATGAGATATCAAAAAATCCATTGGGCATCCTTCCAATGTTCTTTCACGGTTTTTCCATATATTTACTAATTGCATTGATTGCATACACTAAGCTTCAGTATGTATAAATCATAGCATACATGAGTGATCTCACTGTACTAGAGTATGGAACTTATAACATGTACTAAATGTCATCATTTAGTACGAATAAATCTTTTACCATAAGAAAGTTTTACCAAGTTCCGTGTTTTGTTTTTCTGAAGAGATTTATTTTCTCTTACATAGCCCTTATCCACTTACTTGAGTCTGCACCACTAATTACCTCGGAGTATGTTGATGGTTCTTGACTTGTATCTATGTTCGCCACAAACGCATAAGCAATTAGGTCAGCCTCTACATACCTTTGTGAACGTTTGATTTCTCTTCTGAGTTTGTTATGAGCAATAGAATTTTGCGGTTCTGATGTGTTAATTTGAGGCAGGAGAATCTGTCTAATTTTTGGATATGCCTCTATTGAACATCCTATATCAAAATGAAGCTCCAAATTCTTTAGTGCTGTGTTTGATTTAAGCCGGTCTTTATTGGCAGTGTCTTTGAAAGGTGATTCTTGTAATATAGCAATCTCATCAAAGACAACACAGATGTTAATCATTATCTCTTTTTTTTTTCCGAACACCATAGTTTATACCCTTTTACAATAACTTTGTACCCTAAAAAGAAACACTTCCTGGATTTAAGCTCTAACTTTTTCTTATATACATGTGCATTGGCGGGACAACCAAAAATTTCAAATTAAAGTAATCTAAAGGACTTCTTAATCATACCTCATATGGATTCTTCTTCCTAATGCTAGTTGAAGAAGACATATTATTTAACAAATATGATGTGGAGGCAACTTCATCCCAAAGACTTGGGTGAACCATCATTTGACAACATGCAATAATCTCTCTTCGTTATCGTTTCGTTCACCTAATTTACGACATCGTTTTTTGTAGGGTCTGGCGTAATGTCAATTGTCTCACGATTCCCTCTTTTTGGTACAAATCATTAAATTTATTAGAAAAAAAAAACTAAATTATTATCAGTGTGGAGGCGTTTTACCTGTTTCCATGTTTGGTTCTTGATCATCATCTTTCAATCTTTGAGTGCGGAGAATGAATCACTCTTATTTTTAAGAAAAAAGAGTCACGTTTTCTTAGACAAATCATCAATGATTGTCAACATATAATTAATACTTCATTTAAAAAGTATTATAGATGAACCCCAAAGATCAAAATATACAAAGTCTAGAATGTCTTTCGTGTTGTGAATTTCACTGATCAAACATACTTGTTTTTGCTTTCCAAAGACACAATGTTCACAAAAAGCCGGTTTATAAATTCTTTGACTATCAAAGAGTTCTCTTTTGCTCAACTCTATCATGTTGTTCTCTCTCATATTCCCTAGACGCATGTGTCAAAGTTTTGTAACATCTTCATCTAACAAAGCGGGGAAGCAACAACAACGTCACTCACGAATGTGGAATCCCATAGAACACAATCTACCAATATCCTTTTACCCTTCCATCATGATAAAGAGTGGTTGTTGACCTTTAAAATTCTACCTTCATTAAAATATTTATATCCTTTTTGTCGCAACCGTCTTTCGGTTGGGTTCCGGAATTGGAATTCGACTTAGGAAAATGGATTGGAGTCGCCACCGATCGTTTATTTTAAACAAAATAGGTTGACCGGATCTCTTATTTCTTACCTGATCTGCGTCTTACCAAAGATGTGTCAGATTCGGGAGTCGGTTACAGTCAAGGAAGGATTAGCACCCTTGAACCGCCCTTTCGGTACTACGTAATTTCCAGTTGTCTTAATTAAGAAAATTGTAATTTTAAATTAAAATGTAAAATTTGATCATGAATTACTTACCTCTGATTAATTGACGAAAATACCCTTAAAAAGTCATAAGATGTGTTAGTGGGAAAAACTATATAAATAAAAAAAATGCAAAAAAAAAAATAAGTAGAAAAAAAATAAAATAAAAGGAAAATTAAATTAATAAATGAAATATAAAATATATATATATATATATAATAAAAAATGTAAAGAAAGCTTCCCATCATTTCACCGAAAGGGGGGAAAATAAAGTCTTAGGATAAAAAATGGCCCAAACATTTAATGCATACATATAATAAGATATATAATAAAGAAACAATAAGTGAATGATAAAGAAAAAAACTAAAAAGATATATAACGGTGCTTAAAAAAATGAGGGAAAAAAAGAAAATACATATATATATATATATATATATAAATGAGTAGAAAAAAGAAAATATATTATGAATATAATATATATAAACAAATAAAAAACTAAAATAAAGGAATATAGAAAATAAAATAGAAATATAATCAAATATATATATATAATAATAATAATAATAAAATATATAATAATGAAACGTAATATGTAAAAAAAAAATAAATAAATAAATAAAAATAAAATTTTAAAACACAAATTGAATCGGGGGCTAAATTAAAAGGAAATCAAAATCAGAAACCAATTCAAAAGCAAATTCGGGGTCAAAATAATTCTTTAAAAGCAGCGAGGGACCAAAAGGGTAGTTTACCCCATTTTCTTTAAAAACACGCGGGTTCCGAGGTGTATATGGGTCGGGTTAACAGGCCGTATATGTGCCAAAATCTGGTTTTAAAATTTCATTTCTTTCATTCTCTCCAAACAGAACGCCCTCCTCTTATTCTTTTCTCTCAACTGTTCTTCAGTATGAATGGTTCCCAGAACACGGCCACCGCGTCGCCTCGCCGCCGCAGTTAAACGGCGACGGTCGCCGTTCATCGGCGGCAAAACCCGATTGTTTCTTTGTTTTTCAAAGCTTTTTAAATCTAGTTTTCAAAAATCAAAATATTTTCTATAAAAAATGAGCCTCGGGGGCTAGATCTACAAAAGAAGATCCCGACCCAACCCATCCGTTCATCGGCTAAAAACGCTCTCTTTGGGTTTCTTTCGACCCAAGGTACAACAAAGACACAAGACAATAAAAACCACATGCAAAGGTATGAAATTTTTTACCTTTCTTTTCGAAATATTTGCAATAAACCTTCGAAATGACTCTGAATGTTTGGTTGTGATTTGATAGTAATTTTGCTTGTATTCAGTATGAAAATCCCTCTCCCCTTCAAATGGATGATTACATGTGTTATTTATAATACGAAAAAACCTATTTTTAGTATCCTATTAGAACTAGGATTCTAATGCTAGTTGGTTTGTTGATATGTTGGTGATGACCGAGATCTCTGCGCCTAATGATACGGGTTGTTGGGCGAGACGTGCGGCTGTGGGAACTTCAAATGGGGGAAAACGGCGCTGGAACGAGGCGTGGAGCTAGGGTTCTGGAAACTTGCTGCTCACGTGGGATTTGGGTCTTGTCGGGCCATGTGCAACAGGCTATTTTATTTGATATATCGGGCCTGCACAAATATACCGAATAAAATTAATAATATTATATATATATATATATATGTATAATTATACGATATGATTATATAATATAATAGTATTAATAAAAGACGGAATTGAGTGTCTTCAGCTGCCCCTCTTTGCTCATTATCGTGTAACGAGAATAGAGCAAAGATCAAAGGACACAATTTCGTCTATATCGAATATCCTCTGCCGCAGAGTTGAAATCCGATGTTAAGACTAGTTTTGTCAATATGAACTGAAATATGAAATGACTCCCTCGTCGTGAGGTCGAGTCGAAACTGGAAAATTCTGAGTACGAAATCCTTCTTCGTGAAGTTGAAATCGACTTGAAGCCTTGATCAGCAGCTCCTGGATCATCTTTCGGCTCAGGATACTTCGTTGTAAAGGTGAAAAACTTGTCCTGGAGACTTTGGGTATGGATGTGTTACATAGGACTCCTTCGTCGTGAAGTCGGGTCAATCTGTTAATTAAGTTGGATTTGTATGTGGCCCCTTCATCGTGAAGTTGAGCCTGGAAATTGGATATCCTTCGTTGTGAAGTTGAAATCCAATGTAGGTTGCGTTGTTTCGAGGCCAATATCCTCCGCCGTGAAGTTGAAATTGACTCTAAAACTGAAAGTTTGTTGACAGACACTCTTTCATTGAGCTGGATATCCTTCGCCGTGAAGTTGAAATCCAAATTGGAGATGGATGCTGCTTGTGTGCACGATTCCCTTCGTCGTGAAGTTGAAATCGCGGGTTCTGGAACTGGGAAATTTGTTGGCAGTCAGCCGCCCCTTCGTTGTGAAGTTGAGCTTGTGCTGTCTCGAGTCTAATATCCTTCGTTGTGAAGTTGAAATTGGCTCTGAAATTGAGAAATGTTTGTTGACAACCAGCGGTCCCTTCGTCGTGAAGTTGAACTTGCATTGTCTGGAGTCCAATATCCTTCGTTTTGAAGTTGAAATTGGCTCTGAAATTGAGAAATGTTTGTTGACAACCAGCGGTCCCTTCGTCGTGAAGTTGAACTTGCGTTGTCTGGAGTCCAATATCCTTCGTTGTGAAGTTGAAATTGGCTCTGAAATTGAGAAATGTTTGTTGACAACCAGCGGTCCCTTCGTCGTGAAGTTGAACTTGCGTTGTCTGGAGTCCAATATCCTTCGTTGAGAAGTTGAAATTGGCTCTGAAATTGAAATGGTTGTTGACAACCAGCGGTCCCTTCGTCGTGAAGTTGAACTTACATTGTCTGGAGTCCAATATCCTTCGTTGTGAAGTTGAAACTGGCTCTGAAATTGAGAAATGTTTGTTAACAACCAGCGGTCCCTTCGTCGTGAAGTTGAACTTGCGTTGTCTGGAGTCCAATATCCTTCGTTGTGAAGTTGAAATTGGCTCTGGAATCGAGAAATGGTTGTTGACAACCAGCGGTCCCTTCGTCGTGAAGTTGAACTTGCGCTGTCTGGAGTCCAATATCCTTCGTTGTGAAGTTGAAATTGGCTCTGAAATTGAGAAATGGTTGTTGACAACCAGCGGTCCCTTCGTCGTGAAGTTGAACTTACGTTGTCTGGAGTCCAATATCCTTCGTTGTGAAGTTGAAATTGGCTCTGGGTAAAACCTGCAAAGATATGCATATATGCGATGTTATGGATGTCATGCTCTTAGGTATGCCTAAAATGCATATGCAACATATGTTATTCTGGGCTCTGGAGAGAAATCTCGATCTCGGGTGGCCTGTCGTTGTTGACTCTTGATTTTGAAGGCTTGAAGTTCCGATCTTTGATCTTGAATTCTTCAAATGTTTAAATCTGATGTGCACATTTTGTTTTTTTTTAATTTTGGAGATGCTCCTCAACCATCTAAAGTATGTGCATGAGCCTTGATCGGCTTTTGGGTACCTGTACTTTTCCATGAATCTTTGTACAGTAATATGCGATTATCTTTTCACAAAAATAAATAAATCATTAGGTTTAAATCTAATTCAAGATGCTCAAAAGGAATTAGAGGAAAGATTTTCTTTCTTCATAAGGGAGGAGAAAAACCAATAATACATGGCAAACATTCTCGAAAACGAATACACGATGATGTGTAAATGAATGTCTTAGATCTCGATAATGTGGGCACTTCTGAGCTGAAAAGTCGTTTGGTGACCTTGAATGCAGCCTTTGCCAAAGGATTTTTGAAAATGCGACAACGTTTGGGAGAGTGCGACATTTCTCCGATTTGTTGAGTTCGTAGAAGATTCATGTGCCAGGATGTTTCCACTGTTAATATCCAAATCGCCCTTTCCGGGTTTTCAACTTGGACTCATCCTTGGTTGCAAGACGCCCTTTGCGGGTTTTCATCTTGAACCCACCTTATTTTCTCTTCTTTTGTTCTCTTTTTCTCTTTTTTCTATTTAGGGCGCCCTTTCGGGTTTTCACCCTAAACGTTTTTTGCTTTTTTCTTCATTTTTTTGTTTTTTTGCTTTTTTCCTCTTTATTTTCTGTCTTTTCGACTTAGGACACCTTCTCGGGTTTTTATCCTAAGCGAAGTATTTCTTGACTGCATCCGAATTGACGGGGTATGGCAATTCTGGTCTGTCCATTTCAGCCAGGACAAGCGCTCCTCCGGAAAAGGCTTTCTTCACGACATAAGGTCCTTCCCAATTTGGCATCTATTTTCCTCGGAAATCTTTCTGGACTGACCAAATTCTCTTTAGCACCAGATCTCCTTCACGGAATATCCTTGGGAGCACCTTCTTGTCATGTGCTCGAATCATTCGGTTCTGATAGATTTGACCATGGTGAATGGCCTTCAGCCTCTTTTCATCTATCAGATTTAATTGATCGTATCGAGATTGCACCCACTCTGCATCATCTAGTTTGACTTCTGTCAAGACCCGGAGTGATGGGATTTCTACTTCGATGGGTAGAACTGCTTCCATTCCATAAGCGAGTGAAAATAGAGTTGCCCCAGTCGAGGTTCATACCGAGGTTCGGTAGGCGAACAAAGCAAAAGGCAACTTCTCATGCCAGTCTTTGTAGGTTTCAGTCGTCTTCTCCACTATCTTTTTAATATTCTTGTTTGCTGCTTCTACTGCTCCATTCATCTTTGGTCTGTAGGTAGTAGAATTGTGATGATTTATGTTAAATTGCTCACAGGCAGCCTTCATCATTTTGTTGTTCAAGTTTGTAGCATTATCGGTGATGATCCTTTCAGGTAGGCCATACCGACATATGATCTCTTTCTTCAGAAACTTGCATATAGTGGACTGAGTGACACTGGCATATGATGCAGCTTCTACCCATTTTGTGAAGTAGTCGATTGCCACAAGGATAAATTGGTGGCCATTTGAAGCCTTTGGATGTATTTGCCCGATAACGTCCATGCCCCACATAGAGAAAGGCCAAGGTGACGTCATCACATGTAGTGGATGGGGTGGAACATTTATTTTGTCTCCGTAAATCTGACACTTATGACACCTTCTAGCGTAGTTGATGCAATCACTTTCCAGTGTGGACCAAAAATAACCGCATCTCATTATTTGTCTTGACATCATGTGTCCATTCGCATGTGTTCCACAAACTCCGTCATGTATTTATTCCACGATCATTTTTGCTTCTTCTGCATCAACACACCTTAACAGGACTTGATCATGGTTTTTCTTGTACAAGACTTCCCCGTCAAGGACATATCCAGCTGCCATCCTTCTAATGGTTCTTTTATCAGTCTCGATGGCTTCTTCTGGATAATTATGATGTTTGATGTACTGCAGAATGTCATGATACCAAGGCTTAGTGTCTTTCACTTCCTCGGTTTGGTAATAATGAGCCGGGTACTCGTACGACTGCATGTCAATCGGAGTCATTTCAGATTCCCCGCCAGTCTTGAATGCGGCTGCCAATGTGGCTAAGGCATCAGCCATTTGATTTTCTTCTCTTGGTACATAGTGGAAGGTGACTTCATCGAATTCTTTGAGCATATCTAGTATTAGCTTCCGGTACTCTATCAGCTTTGTATCTTTGGTTTCCTATTCTCCACGGAGCTGATAGATTACTAAGGCTGAATCTCCGTATATCCTCAAGGTTTTTATATTTTGCCCCAGTGCAGCTCGAATTCCCAGGACACAGGCTTCATACTCTGCCATATTATTGGTGCAATCGAAGTTTAGTCTGCTGGTAAATGGGTAATGACTCCCTTCCGGAGAGATCAGGATTTCTCCGATGCCGTGTCCTAAGGCATTTGATGCTCCATCGAAATGCATTCTCCAGGAACGGTCTGTTGAAGTGTCTGCTTCTTTTAAGGATATAGCCATTAAGTCTTCGTCTGGGAAATCAAAGTCCATCGGCTCATAGTTCTCATCGATTCTGCTTGCCAAGAAATCCGATATGGCACTTCCTTTTACGGATTTTTGGCTCACATATTCGATGTCGAATTCAGACAAAAGCATCTGTCATCGGGCTAACCTTCCTGATAGAGAAGGTACACCCATCATGTATTTTAATGGGTCTATCTTGGAAATCAGCCAAGTGGTGTGATACAACATGTATTGTCGAGTCTTTTCGTAGCCCAGACCAGAGCACAACAAACCTTCTCAATAGGAGGATATCGGACCTCGCAATCGGTGAACTTCTTGCTTAAGTAGTAGATAGCTCTTTCCTTCTTCCCAGACTCGTCATGTTGACCCAGGACACACCCCATGGAGCTCTCGAATATGGAGAGATACAAGAACATAGGTTTTCCTGGGATAGGGGACATCAGGATAGGAGCGTGGGACAGGTACTCTTTTACCTTCTCAAATGCAATCTGACAGTTTTCATCCCATGCTCCAGGGCAGTTTTTTCGAAGAAGGTGAAAGATTGGATCACACTTGTCAGTTAACTGAGATATAAACCGAGCTATGTAATTCAATCTTCCTAAGAAACCTCGGACCTCCTTTTGTGTTCGTGAAGGAGGTAGACTCTGGATAGCCTTAACCTTATCAGGATCAACCTCCATGCCTTTTCTGCTGACTACAAAGCCTAATAGTTTCCGGATGTCACCCCGAAGGTACACTTTCTAGGGTTCAGTCGTAACTAGAATTTCCTCAATCTCTGGAAGAGCTTTCTCAGATTCTCGACATGTTCATTCTTGGTCTGTGCCTTGACAATCATGTCGTCGACATAAACCTCGATCTCTTTGTGCATCATCATGGAACAGGGTCACCATAGCTCTCTGATATGTTGCCCCAGCATTCTTTAATCCGAAAGGCATCACTTTGTAACAGAAAGTTCCCCACATCGTGACAAAAGTGGTCTTCTCCATGTCTTCAGGATGCATCTTGATCTGATTGTACCCCGAAAATCCATCCATTAATGAAAAGTAGGCGTTCTCGGCTGTGTTGTCTACCAGAGTGTCTATGTGTGGTAGAGGAAAGTTTCCTTGGGACTTGCCTTGTTAAGGTCCCGAATCAACACACATGCGTACTTTCCCGTCTTCTTCGGCACAGGCACTATGTTGGCCACCCACTCCGGATATTTGGCCACTTGAAGAAAACCGGCATCAAACTGCTTTTTGACTTCTTCCTTGATCTTAAGGAGCATTTCTGGTCGCATTCTTCTCAGTTTTTGCTACACAGGTTTGAATTCTGGTTTGATTGGCAGTTTGTGAACTACCATATCTGTGTCTAGTCCCGGCATGTCTTGATACGACCAAGCGAACACATCTTTGTATTCCTGAAGTAAGACTATCAGGTTTTGTCTTGCTTCAGTCGAAAGAGTTGTGCCGATTTTAACCTCCTTTCGATCTTCCTCAGTGCCCAAATTTAGGATTTGGATCACCTCCTCATGTGGCAATATTTTCTTCTCTTCTCTTTCTATCATTCTCAACAATTCGGTAGGCAAGTTGCACTCATCTTTATTATCGCATTCATCAAATTCCCCGAGATAAATGGTTGATTCAAGATCCATCTCCGGATCAGGATCATCAGTGCCTACATTATCGTTATCTGAGGACCTGAAAGGGGGAAAAAATGTGCATGAGTGAGAGGATAATATCCCACACGGAACAGTCAAGACTTAACTTTGAGAGTAACTGAAAATGAGGTACTAGAATGAAGGAGATAGATAACAAATTCAAAAATAAAAGAAAAGTTTGTTTGTCATGGAAAAAGAAAAATGCATCTTTTATTAAACTTAAACAAAATGTTTATTCACCCTTACAAAAGATCACCTATTGCCCCGGGTATAGGCAAATAGGGATAGTTCTAATATTACTCTGAAAGACTCTTGTAAACCACAGGTAGTTCTTCCACCGACCAACTGCTAGGCACGAAACCATGTGGCAGAGGGCATATTCCGGATCTATCTCCGTTGTCAACATCTTCTGTGGTCACGGCATTGATGTTCAGATCTTCCAGAGCCGCTTCTAACTGGGACATGGTGGTCTCAAACACATAACCACCTGACTTGAACGTTCTGAAAAGAGGCGGGAATGTCATAGGCTTCCATTGGAGTCCGTTTCCAGTCAATCTGGCTAATCTTCTCTCCCGGTTCTTTTGGATCTCCTTTCTCTTTTCATGATAACTGGGCTGGAAACCGAGCCCAAACTGGTCTAATTTTGAAATCGGAAGGACATGATTAATCCTTCCTTGAAAATATTTCCCAAAACCTCTTCCAGTCCTGGCGCCTCGGCCCAAGGTTTGCTTGATCTCCATCTTTGTGCATTTGGAGAGTCGGGGTCTTGGAATCTTCTTTCCTTCCGCTATGAATGTGGCATTCACAAACTCCAAGGAGCGGAACGAACATTCTACCGCTTCCTCGTCTACTTCGATGTATGGAGCCTCCGTGGTCACGCTTGCCACGATATATTCCTCAGCGTTGATAATTACTAAGTCCCCGTCAATAACAAATTTAATTTTTTGGTGCAACGTGGAGGGTACTGCACCGGCTTGATGAATCCATGGCCTTCCTAAAAGACAGCTATAGGACCATGATATCCATCACAAGGACTCAATATCATAGTGGCTGGTCCTGGCCAATGGTACCTCGATCTTTCCGATTACCTCTCTTTTGGTCCCATCAAATGCTCAGACCATATTCTGACAAGCTCTCATATGAGAGGTATCTATTGGTAGCCTCTTCAATATAACCAAAGGCATCACGTTCAGGGTCGAACCATTATCGATTAAGACACTTGGTAAAACGTGCCCCTTACAGTAGGTAGTAATGTGTAACGCCTTTGTTCGGCCTCTTCCTCCAGATGGAATCTCATCATCTGAAAACGAGATGAGATTATCAGCTTGAATATTGTTCACCAGTCGATCCATCTTGCTGACTGGTATGTCTTGTGGCACAAACGTTTGATTAAGGACATTCAACAGCGCTTCTCGGTGTGCTTCCGAGCTTAAAAATAGTGCTAGCATTGAAGTACGTGTAAGTAAGTTGTGGAGCTGTTCTACAATGTTGAGGAACTCTTTAGCTTCTTCCTCCTTTATAGGTTCATTGACAACTAGCACATCTTCTTTGAACGGCTCAAGTGGCATTTGCCCCACTTTGCTATTACATCCTCCGGAAGTACTCACCTGACATTCGTACTTCCATGGCACTTGCCGATTGTCCTTATATTGAAAAGGCTGAGGTGCTGAGATTACCACCTTGGCTGGTGTTGTTACTGTCATGCTTGCCTTAGGGGTAATTATCAAAGGACTACCCCTACCAAATCTTCTGTCTGATGATTCTCCGGTGGCACAAACATCTGCTTCCAAAGAATCTTGAATTTCTTCATAAAACTCCAGCTCTTTCTGGTCCATCATGAGCTGGACTAACAATCTGAACTCTGGGCAATCTTGCACTTTATGCCCTTCTTTGTTGTGGTAACAACAATGGTTACCATCTTCATTTTCTGTCGTATCTGGATATGGTGCAAGAAATCCTGCCTTTACCATTTGGCTCCATACCCAAGCCAAAGGAGATTTAATTTCCGAAACACTCGATTTAATTCTCCTACCCCCTTCAGTAGTAATGGCATTGATTCATGTCTCCTGATGATTGGGCAAGGGATTCTGGGCGACGTTTGGTGCTCCGGAGTTGAAAGTGATCCAATTCTTGTTCCGCATTCGTTGCACAAGTCTCTTTAATGCGAGACTTTCAATCGAATGCCCCTGCACACGCCATGGTATTCGCAGTGAGCTCTCGTCATACCATTTCGGGTAAGGGGGATTTATTGGATTCATAGGATAAGGCGACACTGCATGAGTGTCGAAGAGCTGTTGGTATAATTCTTTATATGTCATGGGAATGCGTTTGAACTGCTCCCTTTCCCTTTCCCTTCTTGGTTCTCTCTGGTTCTGTCTAGAAGTACCGGATGGTACAGCTGCTGTGAAATTTGAGCTTGAGATCGTAACCCCCTTGCTGACGTTGTAGGTGTTTACATTGTTGATCTCTCGCTCTTTGTTTTTCATGGGAGGTTTTTTACTGGAGTCTCCTCCCTCAATCTTTCCTTGTTTAATGGCCAACTCGATCATTTCACCGGCAATGACTAAATCTGAGAAACTTCCCGACGTGATTGCTACCAAGTGCCCGAAGTAAGGTGCCTTCAAGGTCTGTACAAACAGCTTTCTTGTTTTCTTTTCATCCAAGGGTGGATGAACTTGCACAGATAAATCCCTCCATCTCTGTGCATACTGTCGGAAACTCTCATTGTGTTTCCTCTCTAGGCTTTGTAACATGACCCGGTCTGGTCTCATATCGTTGATATGCTTATACTGATCCAAGAAAGACTTGGCTAAGTCTTTCCATGTCTTGATATGAGTTCGGCTAAGCTGGTTGTACCACCGAATAGCTGAACCGGACAGGCTCTCCTGAAAGCAATGGATCAGGAGTTGGTCATTTCCCCCGTACCCTGTTATCTTCCGACAAAACATAGTGATATGGGCCGAAGGGCAGCTATTCCCGTCGAACTTCTCAAACTCAGGAACCTTAAATTTTGGTGGACGCACCAAATCGGGAACCAAGCTTAGTTCCATTGCATCAACACCATAATAATCATGGTCTCCCTGGACCATCTTCATTTGGTCTTCTAACATCCTGATCTTTTCTTCCATCTTCTTCGCCTTATCCTTCTCGTCAAAATCTGGGATAGGGCAGTCGTCCAGATGACTGTCAGGCTTTGCCACAGAAGTCTGTAAATTTGCCGCTGATACAGCTTTCCCTCTAGCGGCATATGAGTCACCTTGCAGTCCGGGTAAGGTCCCGGATGAGGCAACCACTTGTGGGGTCGTTTGTATGGTTATCCCCTCAGATGCACCTTATTCGGATGCACTTGTCTGTTGTTGTAAACCAGATAACTTAGCCACGATCTGGTCGACTAGGGACTCCATGCTTTTCTTTATGGACTCCATGGTACGTTGACTGCTCTAAGCCATCTTGTCCTCCAATTCCTTTTGAAGTCTTGCCATGTTTCCTCGAGTTTTTCCATTCTGACATCCATTTGTTTCTTTTTTGCACGAGTGTTGTGAGGGTGATGCGTATCTAAAGCTTGCGGTGGTAAGCTTGGTGTCTAGACATGTTCTGTTAGTTAATACGAATGTAAAAACATGGAAAATATAAAAAAACAAACATGAAATATAAAATGCAAGAAATGCAATGCATGATGTATGCAATTTGGAGGCATTGATCCAGAAAAGTGTCCATTATTATAAATAATCCTTATTCAGACAAAAATGTTTTATCTTTTAAGAGACATAAAAACAAATTAAAGGTACATTCGGACTAAATCCTCTAGACCCCGAATAGCTTCCAATAGGTTGACAAGTCTTCTGCCTTCATTTGTCACTGGTTGAATGCCTTGTCGAACCACTCCAGCTTCCCTTGCTAGGTCGTGAAGATGACCGGCTGCTTTTTGCACTTCATCCAGGAAATCTCGGATGGTTGCATCTCGGGCCCTCACCCTTCGCTGTGCTTGTTCCCAACGGAAACGCCATTGTAATCCTCCGTCGAAGGGCACCATCTGAAGCTCGTTTGCTTGCCTCTTGAACCCATCTACAATAGCTTCTAACTCAGCTATCGTCTTGCCATCTTTCTCATGCTATTTCTCTAAGTCAGCTACCCGAACTCTCAAGCGCTGGTTCTGATATTGACTATCTGCCAAGCGTCTTTGGGCAGTCTTCGTTTGTTCTTTCCAAGCTCTCTCATCAGGCCCCTCGAATTTCCTTTTCAGGCTATGAGCTTCGTCTTTCCAGTATTCAGAGGTTACATTCAACTTGGAGTTATCCTTGACCTTATCTTGATACCCCTTTCTCAAGTCTTCGAGCTCAAAACGGACTCTTTTTTGCTCTCTTTCCAGTTTATCTGCCCGATCTTTCTGAGAGTCAGCATCAAGCTTCCATTGATAACGTTCAGCTTCAAGTTCCCTTATCCTCTGCTTTAGCTCATTATTCACAGCTTCAAACTCGGTCTTGGCTATCTCGAGTTCAGAAGGGACATGCCTGAGATGTTCCTCCATGGTACGGGTGTCTTCATAATCTGGCACCGAAATATTGTCATTTTTCCTTAACCTTCGCCACTCCACATAATCAGGAGTAAGCATGCTTCTGGCAGCTACAACATCCATCCGGAATACTTTCCTCCATGAATCAGCTACTTCTTTGATCATCTTCTTATAGCTGTCATCGTGATACTCAAACTCTGACCTAGCTAGTCCGTATGTTGCTGGGACAAACTGACGTGCCCCATACTGTCTAAGTGCTAACAATGGAGCATACCCAACTGCACCCCAAAGTCCAAGTAAGGTCATAGTGTCGGAGTCCCCACATCGGAAAAGAACGTCACTGAGGAATAGCCAGGTGGCTCTCCAGACAATATCCCGGTCCTAAAGATGCGTAAAAACCTTCATCCATTTTTCCTTTGAGGCACCTTCATGCCATTTCCTGGTAATGAATTCACCTAGAGGTGAATATGTGGTGCAGAAACGGCGGTAGCAACCCCGTTAGTCTTCCAGAAGTGGCTGTGAATCCAGACTTGAAGGAGCTGAAACACCCAGTGAACCTTCCTCCGCCCGTTCTTCTACAATGATTGAGAGATCGGAAGGTCTCGCTAAGATGGTCGGTGCTGGATTGACTCTTCTCGAGAGTTGCTCGAATAGCTCCACTACGGTGGCATCGATGTATCCCAAGGTCTTTGGGAATATAATTAGACCATACAGACCTAATGCAAACAGGTCTATTATCTTCCACTCATCGGAATGGTGCTTCATTAGTTGCTTGATATGAAGCCAAGCGATTCCTTCTCCACTACCCTTACATCGAGCTCGGTCAGTTACCCATTTTTCATCAACTCCGGCAACCTTAGCTAGTGCATTTTTGAAAGGTTGACTTTTAATGTGCTTAAGGTAGGCCCGCTCGAGTTTGATGTTTTCACAATGCAGTAGTGTAGTGTACTCTTCTATGGTGGGCACCATGTCTTCCCGGTTAAAGGTGAAGCAACTGTATCCCGGGTTCCAGAATTGAACCAATGCTCTGATTAGGGGCTCATCAGTCTTAACATGAAGCAAAAGTGCAACATCACCGTACCGTTGGCTGAACTTCTGTTTCACCTCATTCTTCCAACCGTCTCAGATGTCCCGAAGCTCTTGCATGTCATTCTGCTTTAGGATGATCGAGGCGTAGCTAACCAGCTCTGACACATAGCTGCTTTGAAGACTGTCTCCCTTTTCCTTCTGAGTCTTCTCGGACCATAGTCGTACCTCGGGGTTTTTAATCTCTTGTATTACAACACCTTTATCCATTAATTCAGATTATTTTGTGCATAATGAACATCTTTTTAGGATCATGGCCTCTTGTTATGATGCAAATGCTAAAGAACAAACACAAAGGCAAAAGTTAGTAAAAGTAGAAATAATAAATAAATGAAAAAAGAAAAAAATGGCAAGGGAAAAAACATAGGGACAAAACATGGTTAGGTAAACAATGTCCTAGTTTTGGAATGTGGTTTTGGGGTAGGCTATATTTCTTTAAAAGTCTCCCGTTTAGGTTCTAAACGGTACTCGAGTCCTCCTTGCCGGTGCCCCTTGGGCTTACCAGACCCTTAGTCCTAAACCCATCACAGGCTTGTGTGGACTAAGTTAAACTCGAGGGGATACATTCCCTTATGTCTATGCGGAGAATAAATTCACACGAAGACATAAGGTATATGAATCCCGAAGGCTACTTGCTAGGCATATACGGTGAATAAATTCACACGAATGCGTCGTTTTCACCCCACTTAAAGGGTTCGGAGCTCGGGTATAGCCTTTGGATGAAAAAGTTTGGAAAGCTGAAATCATTAGAAAACGGTCAGTCCAACTATTTACTCGAAAAATATAACCAAAAGTAAGTAATAAGGATCGAAATGTTACCTTAAAGTTCAAACTTACCCTTTTCATTAAAAAGACAACTGGAAATTACCTTAGCCTGGCTCACTTACCTGTGTCCCCAGCGGAGTCGCCAAGCTGTCGCAACCGTCTTTCGGTTGGGCCCCGGAATTGGGCTTCGACTTAGGAAAATGGATTGGAGTCGCCACCGATCGTTTATTTTAAACAAAATAGGTTGACTGGATCCCTTATTTCTTACCTGATCTGCGTCTTACCAAAGATGTGTCGGATTCGGGAGTCGGTTATAGTCAAGGAAGGATTATCACCCTTGAACCGCCCTTTCAGTACTACGTAATTTCCGGTTGTCTTAATTAAGAAAATTGTAATTTTAAATTAAAAGGTAAAATTTGATCATGAATTACTTACCTCTGATTAATTGACAAAAATACCTTAAAAAGTCATAAGATGTGTTAGAGGGAAAAACTATATAAATAAAAAATGTAGAATAAAATAATAGAAAAAAAATAAAATAAAAGGAAAAATAAATAAATGAAATAAATATATATAATATATATATATATATAATATAAAAATGTAAAGAAAGCTTCCCCATCATTTCACCGAAAAAGGGGGAAAATAAAGTCTTAGGATAAAAAAGGGCCCAAACATTTAATGCATACATATATAAGATATATATAAAGAAACAAATAAGTGAATGATAAAGAAAAAACACTAAAAAGATATAACGGTGCTTAAAAAAATGAGGGAAAAAATAAAAAAAATACATATATATATATATATATATATATAATGAGTAAAAAAAAGAAATAATATTATGAATAATAATAATATAATATAAACAAATAAAAACTAAAAATAAAGGAATATAGAAAATAAAATAGAAATATAATCAAATATAATATAATAATATAATAATAATAAAATATATATAATGAAATGTAATATGTAAAAAACAAGAAAAATAAATAAATAAAAATAAAATTTTAAAACAAATTGAATCGGGGGCTAAATTAAGGAAATCAAAATCAGAAACCAATTCAAAAGTAAATTCGGGTCAAAATAATTCTTTAAAAGCAGCGAGGGACCAAAAGGGTAGTTTACCCCATTTTCTTTAAAAACACTCGGGTTCCGGGGTGTATATGGGTCGGGTTAACGGGCCGTATATGTGCCAAAATCTGGTTTTAAAATTTCATTTCTTTCATTATCTCCAAACAGAACGCCCTCCTCTTATTCTTTTCTCTCAATTGTTCTTCAGTATGAAGAACAAGGGCCGTGGTTCCCAGAACACGACCACCGCGTCGCCTCGCTGCCGCCGTTGAACGGCGACGACTGTCGTTCATCGACGGTAAAACCCGATTTTTTCTTTGTTTTTCAAAGCTTTTTAAATCTAGTTTTCAAAAATCAAAATATTTTCTATAAAAAATGAGCCTCGGGGACTAAATCTACAAAAGAAGATCCCGACCCAACCCCTCTGTTCATCGGCTAAAAATGCTCTCTTTGGGTTTCTTTCGACCCAAGGTACAACAAAGACACAAGACAAGAAAAACCACATGCAAATGTATGAATTTTACCTTTCTTTTCGAAATATTTGCAAGAAACCTTCGAAATGACTCTGAATGTTTGGTTGTGATTTGATAGTAATTTTGCTTGTATTCAGTATGAAAATCCCTCTCCCCTTCAAATGGATGATTACATGTGTTATTTATAATACGAAAAAACCTATTTTTAGTATCCTATTAGAACTAGGATTCTAATGCTAGTTGGTTTGTTGATATGTTGGTGATGATCGAGATCTCTGCGCCTAATGATACGGGTTGTTGGGCGAGACGTGCGGTTGTGGAACTTCAAATGGGGGAAAACGGCACTGGAACGAGGCGTGAGCTAGGGTTCTGAAACTTGCTGCTCACGTGGATTTGGTCTTGTCGGGCCATGTGCAACAGGCTATTTATTTGATATCGGGCCTGCACAAATACCAATAAAATTAATAATATTATATATATATAATTATATATGATTATATAATAATAATATTAATAAAAGACGGAATTGAGTGCCTTCACTTTGAATCTAGAGTACTTAGCGAAATTAAATTCCTCTTCAGATATATACATGTTGTACATCACTAAGAATTATGATGACACCGTCAAATCTTCACTTTTATTATTCCTATCCTAACAATTCTGCATGGGGCATTATTACCTATCGAAACAATACTTTTGAAATATATTCATAGGTTGTAAATCAATCTTGATTGGGACACACATGAGAGGTACACCTAAATTCGAAGATTCATTCGTCGCTTGCTTTACAATTGTCGTTAGTTGTAATTGGAAATTGTCCATCATCGCAATCTTCCGCTATGTGTAATAATTATCAAATAGTATCTATTCAAAATTTAAAAAGAATTCCTAAATTTAAGTTATTTTTTTAAAGAGGGTACTTGTATTACTAAGGATTACAAAGTAACCACCTCAAGGACATTATTAAAAAACCTCCATAATCCTAAATGGAGGAAAAAGAGTGTACCTTGAGGTGATAAGGAACAATCAACACAAGAACTAACATCACATAATCCATCCCCCATCCCTACAACAATCCCCCGACATATCATAATAAGCCACCCAGACAAACCTAAGGGGGCAAACACAAAACGACATAACCAAAGAAATAGACCAACACCTCTAACGTAACAACATCCATAGCTTAAACCGAGACAAGCATGAGACTTAAGAAGTCCCTTACAGAAACTGAACCATAGGATAAGTGAGAACTTGAAGCTCGATACTCTAAGAGCAAGCAACTTAAAAATAGGCATCGGTCGCAAGTAGAATACCCGAAGAAAAACAGTTTCCAAAATGCATAAGCTACCAAAATACTCGGGTGAGGGCAAATAAAACCAAATAACAAGAACTTCACCAGACTGTCCAACAAACCAATTCAACTAAAACATAACACACAGAATAGAGGCACCACTGACAATTACTTCCAGTTTACACCCAACTTCGTTCACTACTGGAATCAATCGTCGGCCGAAGGAAGTTCGCCCAGACCCCGAAAACGCAACAGTACCCTAACTAAACGAAGGCAAGCAAAAAGAAATGGAAACGCACTTGCAGAACTTCAAAGGAAACACACCCAGAAACCACTCCCTGCTACTCTTTGCACTCTTCTTCTCTGTGATTTAGGGAGATAATTCAACAAGAGCCTGACTACCATTCTGAAGAGAATAAGTTTTGCAACCACCGTCTCAAATAAGCCCACGTCAGAATAATAACTCCTTCTAAAAGGAAGGAATTTTCACTTTGCTAATTGAATATGTTTCAACCCAATACCTTCCCTCTGCCTTAAAGAGCTGAAACTACTACTACTGGAGCTACTAAAATCTAAAAAAAGGAGATGGAAAGGTCATTCAAAATGGTCTGGCTCTCTATTAATTCAACTTATCTACCAACAGAAAAAATGGCCCATTAAATGACACTATGGGCTCAACGAAAAACAAATGCCGACAATCTCCTCATTACCACAACAGGAAACACATGCGTAAACCAGCTTTACAGGGAACCACTTCACTTAACTTATTTTTTAGTATTTCTTTGAAACTTTCTTTAATAAAGTTAACCTCGAAAACAACATCATCATCAGTACCCTCCTGCTACTAGTAAACATTTCAAGCCGGCGAATGTTGTATTCGTCGCTCCACCATCGGTCGGAGAGCCAACAATGAAACAATGCAATACACAAACACAGGAGCGGACAAAGTACAACATCTAAAGCAACACCGAAGAACTTAAAGCATTCCAAAGCAAACACAAGACAACTGCAGCAACAACACACATATAAAACGGCAGATCAACAATGCACAAGACAGACACCCCCCCAAAGCACAGGCCACTGGACACCACACCACCAAACAATAATGTGAAATGAAATACTCCACCAGAGAACAACTTACAACCAATAATACTTGAGCCACAACAAAACAGACTAACAAAAACAACTTACTAAAAACCTTAAGCTAAAATACTACTTAGAAAACCACTATAGCTCCTCTAAAAAACCACAACAAAACCCTCAAGACCAAAGCCTTTAACCTCCACACCCCTGACAGTCACACACCAACTCAAACATTCTGGAGATGTTAAATCCTTGAGAAAAACTCACATTCAAAACCAATATCAATTGCAGATCCAATCCTTGAGCCTATATGATTCCTCTTCTTTAGAAAATACCACTCAGAACCACACCAAAGCAACCCATTATCGCCATAAACCTTTCCAATGAAAGTGTTGGTAGAATATCTGCAACAAAGAAAACGTAATCAGCGGAAGACTAATCACTCTCCCTCAAACTGTAATTTTTCAAACGAGCAATACTGGTTCACTATGTCTTTTACACAAACAGCTTGCATGCAGTATTAACTATCACAAAATGACTCCAGAAGCTGACTAGAACCCACGCAGAGACTCCGATTTTGAAACTAAATCACCAAAACACTCCAAAAACTCCAGGCGGGCCCCGACCAATCCTTTGTTCAAAGAACAAAAAAAGATTCAACTCACGGTGTTTGGCTTTAGAGAACAAGAGAGAAGCGATCAAAAGAGCGAGAAAACAACAAGGGCGGTGGTGGAAGCGACC